>NW_022589737.1:10590912-10602755 GCF_004348235.1 Phoca vitulina
AATGGGTAGTGCAATTATTGGATGGTTAAAGAAGTTCTAAATGCCTGTTGTTGAGTAAATGTTCATGAAATGATGTGATTTATATAAGATGTTTAAATTGTTTTGAGACTGAATTTATCAAAATGTTTAATAATGTCATGTGATCTTTCACAAGCCTATGGGTGGTTGTCTCTCTCACAACCACAAGTGCCTGGAAGATGTGCAGACCTGCATCACTCCATAGTGACTCAGAGGAAGAAGTCTGCTGTCAGTGGAAGTGATAACACCTAGGTAAGACAAAAGACCTGGCTCACTCCTGGGAGGTGCGAGTCTGAGGTCATGTCGGTGAACAGTTCTAATGACTAGATGCTGATTAAGACACTGGTCTCCTGGCATTTGGGGAAGAGATCTCCACTCTAGCAGCTGGGGCCCACTAGACTCTACTGGGGCCAACAAGCCCAGCCTAACTTCACACACCTGAGTGAGGCTCAGCAAGGTCCTCAAAGTTTCTGAAGGGAAGTGGTCTTTGTCTCAGTTGTGGAAGAAGATGACCCATCAGGGAGAGTGGACAGTCTTTAGATTCTGAAAGGTGATCTTCAGCCTAGGACAGGCTAAATGGGGTAAGGATGTCAAGGAAAGGGGAGAACAGTGAATCCCTCACCTCAAGTTTCCTGCTTGTCTTGGTTAGATAACAGATGGGGCTGGATGAGACTGGAGAAAGCTGTGGGATGGGGAGCCACAATTTCTGATGATAGCTGCCAGTCTGTGAGGTGGGTGTTCAGGAACTTCCTTCCACCTGGTCTCATTAAAGGAACATTTCAGGGCCCAGGAGCTTTTATGAAGCTGTACAAGGGTACAGTCAGACATTCACCCAGCCATCTGTGAGATGACTCCTGCCCTTCCTTCTTTCTGGGGATGTGAGAAGTGGGCAAAGGAGCTAGAGAAGGAGGAAACAAAGTGGTGATCTGAAACCCTGGACAGTGCTTTGTGGCATGATACCTCAGAACGATTTAGTTGTTGGAAAAATGACCCCACTCTGGTTACAGCAGGCATGGTTTCAAGTTGATATCCTGTTTTCCTATGTTCAGTCTTCACTGCCATCCACCCATCCTAAACATGGCTCTCGAGGCTTCTCAGAAAACCCTCTAATAGCCCGCCCTAAGATTTCCTCACTTGGGGACAAGATTAGCTTATTCTGAGCTCCCATGGAGACACAATTACTCTGCTAGGGACCCCAGGCTCTCCATGGATAATTGAAGAGAGAGCATTTCTAGAGATTTGGTTAGCTGTTGATAGAAACTTAGGGAAGGTGAGTAAAGAAGGTCCTGAAACCATTTTACCCCTGCTCAGATCCTTCCTGTCAGTTAGAAGATGAGGAGCAAGTATAAAGTTTGCACCTTTGGCTCCCTGTCCACACAGAGACTCTGGGCACCTCAGTGCAGCCAGCATGGAAGAGTAAGTTATGCACTAGCAGACTGATGACACTGCAGGTGGGATTGCAGTGATCACCCTCCGTGGAAACTGCCTTCCTTCCACTCTCCTCTTCACTCATTTCTCACCTGGGGCCTCGGGTTTCTGGAGTTTCTTAGTCTACTGATACCTCAATTCATATGGAGATGGGTATGATTAAGATTAGGTGAGCCTTAGGCTGGCCAGGTTTTCTCATGGTCTCTCAGAAAAAGCCCACCAAAGGATAAGGGCTCAGAATGTAAACTGAGTCACTATGGAATGATGCAGGTCTGCACATCTTCCAGGCACTTGTGGTTGTGAGAGAGACAAACACCCATAGGCCTATGAAAGATCACATGACATTATTAAACATTTTGATAAACTCAGTCTCAAAACAATTTAAACATCTTTTGTAAATCACATCATTTCATGAATCAGCTTTATGAAGGTAAGTTGGGCACAAGGGATGAGACTGCCTTTTCTTAGAGTGACCCCCTCATGGAATAAAACTCCAAATAAATACCAAGGAATGGAAGCTCTCTTGATGTAGGATGGTGTTCTTTTGTGAAGAGTAAAGGGTTTCTGTCCAGGGACTCTGAGTAATACTGTGAATGTGGTTCATACAATGTCACTGGTGATGGGCCTGGGGGGTCGGGAGCAAGCAGGCAGAGACTAGTGTCAGCCAGAAGCTGTGCTCTTCTATGAGGGGCTGGAATTGTTAATGCATTTATTATGCTATCTTACAGATGCTTTAATCTTGAATATCACTAAAATTGATTTTATCTGCTTCAAGCCATTGTTTTGAGGGTGATTATGTGCCCTTCACAAACAATTTCTCTCCTCTCCTTTTTCTCTCACCTCCTCTCTCTTCTTTTCTCCCTGTCCTTCCCCTCTCCATCACTGTCTTTTCTTTCTCCCCTTCACTCACCTCTCTCCCTCCCACTCTCCCCCTCTTTCTACCTCTTGTTTCTCCTGCCTTCAGTCTCTGTCTATCCCACTTTCTTGCCCACACCCTCTCTACCCTCTTCTCTAAACACAGGAAAGAGGGCATGATGCTTACTTTTTCCCATGCTACATATCTGTGTTTGAGACAAGTGAGGAAAACTAAAAGCATTTGAAATGCTTCAAGGGTAAGAGAAGGTTAAGGAAGAATGTCCTTTATTCTATCAAGACCATTGGGGATTTTCTGTGCTGGAAAATTTATTTCTTTGTGAAATGATAACTGATTACATCTGAAGGGGCAAAAGAGAGTGCTTTAGATTATGTCCATTACTGTTAGCAAACAATATCTTAGGCAGTGTCAGGGAAAGAAACCTCATGGCTGTACCACTGGCACTTTCCAGTTTGCCATTTCATCCTTGTCCCTTTTATGCCCATTTGGAGACTAGAAAGGAATATAAAGGCTAATATTAAATTATTTTTCTTCATGCCTTATAACAACACCTACTGCTGCTACAGCTACTTTAACCTTCCATACCCTCTGCTCTGGCCAAATTTATGGAAATGTCATTCATCTCTGGTACTTGGCTCTTTAACTCACCCAAGTCAGCATTATCTGTTCATCAGGCAATAGGGACTACCCCAGAAGAAGCATGGGGAAGACTCCTCAAGCCAGTAGACCAGAGCAAGCTGCTGGCTCACTCAAGTCCCCTGCTCACTGCAGTTTCAAGACCCAAAAGTCACAACCAGAGAATTCAACATTCATTTCACTCCCAATCAATTCACTCCAGACTATATTTTACATCCATATAGAGTCAAGTCCCAGTGGTCCCTGGTCCACTGAAGGAACACATAGGCACAGGAAGGTCACAAGGTGAAATTCTAACCTACAGGAACCCTCAGACTGATGAGGATGCTATGAAGTTGTATGGTCCAGTAAACAACTGGTTTAAACACAGATTATTACTAAATCTGAGAATTGCAACTTTACACACCATAGGATCTCAATCACAAAACTCTCCAAGTTTTAAGGCAAAGAAGAAAAAACAAGTAAGCAAACACAGCAAAAACTCACCACAAGTTTCTCCTACAAATATATTTTTTTAAAGATTTTATTTATTTCTCAGAGAGAGAGAGAGAAAGAGAGAGAGGGACAGCACAAGCAGGGGGAACAGCAGGAAGAGGGAGAAGCAGGCTCCCTGCTGAGCAAGGAACCCAATGAGGGACTCGATCCCAGGCTGGGATTATGACCTGAACTGAAGGTAGATGCTTAACCAACTGAGCTACCCAGGCATCCCTCCTCCCACAGATATTGTTGCAGAGGAGACTTTTTATATTTAGAGAATTCAGGGTTACAATGATACCCTATTTATACTATCTTTCATACAGGTGAAGAAATAGGGCTGAGAGAGGTACTGTGGTTTACCCAAAGTCACACAGTGAATTAGGGCTTGTGATAGGATTAGAAACCAAATCTCTCAAATATGGGCTCTTAGCTCCCTCTGCCATACCATGTACGTGGGTTTCTCTATAATAGAGATGATATGTATTCCTTCATTCAACAACTCTTCACTGAGTACCTTTTGTTTACTCAAAACTTTGGCATTATAGTGATGACTAAACTGGACCTTTCTCTCATGGAATGCAAAGTTTAGTGGAGGATACAAAGTGTAAATGAGTGGACAGATAACTGATTGTGAATGGTGGGAGGTGCTGTGGAGAACAGAAATACTGGGAAATCTCCTTACATCAGATGGTCTGTGGTGAGAGACAACCAGGTGAAAACTGGAATGGAGAGCATTTCTAACAGAAAGAAAGGCATGTATGATAACCACAAGTGAAGATGGGGGCATGAGGCATTCAAGCAGCTGACAGAGGGTCTGTGGATAGACTGGGCAGTGGAGAGAGTGATGTGAGAGGAGGCTGGAAAGATAGCAGGGGCCACAGCACTCAGAGATTTCTAGAACAAGACATGAAGTTTAAATCAAATACAAAATGATACAGGATGCCATGTATATGTAAAACCCTCTAGCTTCATCCATGTAGTTGTAAATGGCAAGATTTCATTTTTTTCTGTGGCTGAGTAATATTCTAGTAATACTCTACATCTTCCTTATCCAATCATCAGTTGATGGACACTTGGGCTGTTTCCATAATTTGGCTATTGTAGGTAATGCTGCTATAAACCTTGGGATGCATGTATACTTTTGAATTACTATTTTTGTATTCGTTGGGTAAATACCTTAGTAGTGCAATTTCTGGACCATAGGGTAGTTCTATTTCTAACTTTTTGAGGAACCTCCATACTGTTTTCCAGAGGGGCTGCACCAGTTTGCATTCCCACCAACAGTGCAAGAAGGTCCCCCTTTCTCCACATCCTCACCAACACCTGCTATTTCTTGTGTTGTTGATTTTAGCCAGGTGTGAAGTGATATTTTTTGTAGTTTTGATTTTTATTTCCCTGATAATCAGTGATGTTGAACATCTGTTCATGTGTCTGTTGGCCATCTATATGTCTTCTTTGGAAAATGTCTACTCATGTCTTCTGCCCATTTTTTAATTGGACTATTTGTTTTTGGGGTTTTGAGTTTTATAAGTTCTTTATATATTTTGGATACTAAACCCTTATCAGATATGTCATTTGCAAATATCTTCTCCCATTCTGTAGGGTTTTGTGTGTGTGTGTGTGTGTGTGTGTAGTTCCTCTCTGTTCCTTCTCTTGCTCTCTTCTCTCATGATTGGTTAGCTTGCTTTAGTGAAATATTTAGATTCATTACTCTTTATTTTTTGGGTATCTATTACTTTTATTTTATTTGTAGTTACCATTTGGTTTATATGTAATATCTGCATATAGCAGTCTGTATTAAGCTAATGGTCACTTAATTTTGAACTCATTCTTTACCCTCTCCCCTCCACGTTTCTGATGTAGATATCATATTTTACATCAGGTTATTTTGTGCTTCTCTTGAATGATTTTTACAGGTATAGTTAGTTAGTTAGTTAGTTAGTTAGTTAGTTTTGCTTCTGTGCTTCCTATTTTTCTTCCTCTTATGTATGGTTCTCCCCTTCACAGAGTCCCCCATAACATTTCTTGTAGGGCTGTTTTAGTGGTCATGGATTTCTTTAACTTTTGTTTGTCTGAGAATCTCTTTATCTCTCCTTCTATTCTGAATGATAGCCTTGGTTGTAGAGTATTCTTGGCTGGAAAATTTTCCCTTTCAGCACTTTGAATATATTGTGCCACTCTCTTCTGGCCTGTAATGTTCTGTTGAAAAATCAGCTGATAACCTTATGGGGTCTCCTTTCTATATAACTCTTCTTTTCTCTTGCAATATTTAAAATTCTTTCTGTTCATTATTTTTTGCCATTTTAATTACTATGTGCCTGGGTGTGGACCTCCTTGGGTTGAATTTATTGGAAGATTTCTGTTCATTCTGGATCTGGATCTCTGTTTACCTCCCCATATTTGGGAAGTTTTCTGCTATTATTTCTTCAAATACATTTTCTGCCCCCCTTTCTTTCTATTCTCCTTTTAGGATCCCTATAATTTGAATGTTATTATACTTGATGGTGTCATTTCCTCTAAGCCTATTCTCCTTATGCAGTATTTGTTTGTCTTTAATCTGTTCAGCCGGATTGCTTTCCATTAGTCCATCCTCCAGGCCACTTATACATTTCAGTTTCCAGTAGACTACTATTTATCCCTTCTATTATATTTTTTATTTTATTTTTTGAGTTCTTCATCTCTGACATGTTGTTTTTTATCTCTTTGTCAAGGGTCTCACTGAAGTCCTCCACCCTTTCTTGAATCCAGTGAATATCTTTATAATAATTACTTTAAATTCTCTGTCAGGTGTTTATTACCTATTTCTGTTTCACTTAGATCTCCTGTTGTGATTTTTTCCTATTCTTTTATTTGGGACATATTCCTCTGTATCCTCATTTGGTCTACTTCTCTGTGTCTTTTTCTGTGTGTTATCAAGGTCAGCTATCTTCTGGCTCTATGAAGAAGAGGTCCTGTACTGCTCTGCAGTGCAGTGTCCCCTGTTCACCAGAACCTAGTACTTCAGAGATGTCTCCTATATGTGTGGATTATATCCTGCTATTGCATCTGAGTCACTTTTTATTTCAGTCCAGATGTCTGCACTGACTTTCTGCCTATTGTGGGCTATGCTTGCTCTCTACCAAAAAACTACTAATAATGAGACCCAGGTGGGCTGGCTCTGAGGTCATATGACTGCAGGAGGGCTAGGGAGCAGGGTGCCTAGCTGCTAGTCCTAGCCCCAAACATGGTGGCCACTGGATGCATGGTGCACAGCAGTGGTGGTGGTCAAGGGTGCAGCATGCAGCAATGGTGGCAGTGGATGGGGGCCGCAGATGCTGGGCAGGGTTCATGCATTAACAAAATTTTCTCTGAGCCCAGGGCAGAGGCCAGTTGGCTTGGAGTGGGAGAGTTATCAGGAGAACTCATGGTTGGGATGAACTGCTAGCAGGTTAAGGAGCAAGTGTCTGTGTAGCACTCCCCCCAACAGGTGTCCCTATATTTATTTATATTTTGGAGAGGGAGGAAAATGGCATCTACCAGCTACTTTATTACTGATGAAGTCACACAACACGCTCCAAAATTAGTATAAAAGACCTCAAAAAAAAAAAAAAAAACACACAAAACTTCCTCTCGCTTACTCCCAAGTGTGCAAATTGTCACTTCTATGTTGCCTTTCCTCTGGCTGTCATCTGTTTAAGGGCAAAGACCTGGCTGTCACTCATCCTCCTTGCTCACCAGTGCTGAGTCAGCTAACTTTTAAAATGCCAGGCTCCAAGTCCCACAGTTATACAAACTTATGGAATTTGGTCACTCTGGGTTTCAAAGCCAGACATTATAAGGATTCATCTTCCTCCTGTGGGCTCCCTGGTGTAAGGGATCCTTTCTTTTACCTCTCCATGCTCACAGCTCCCTCTCTTCTGCAGGCAGCTCCTGACCACAATTTCTGCCCTTCCTAATCTCTTCAATGTGGCTTCTTCTCTACATTTAGTTGGGGGTTTGTTCTGCCATTCTTCAGATTTCTTTCTGGCTTATTTACTAGGATGTGAGTGATATCTAGTTATAAATGTGGGATGGAATCAACTTAGGGTCCTCCTACTCTGCCATATTCCCAAGAGCTCCCCCACAACTTTTTCATATTTTGACTGCATACAGAGGCTATCTAAAGCTTGTTCTACTGTCATGAGCTAGTGAGAACAGCCTTGGGGAATTTAGTGTGAGAAACATATCCCTCTACATACATATTTCCTTTCTTATATCCCAAAATTGATATGTAAGACATAAGTCCTTAAAGATGTCCATTCTAACCACCTTTACTTATTTATTTATAAAGATTTTATTTATTTATTTGAGAGAGACAGAGTGCATGAGTGGGGAGAGGAGCAGAGGGACAAGCAGACTCCCTGCTGGTCAGGGAACCTGACATGGGGCTCAATCCCAGGACCCTGAGATCATGACCTGAGCCAAAGTCAGATGCCTAACCAACTGAATCACCCAGGCACCCCATCACTGTTATTTAAAATAATACTAGAAGTGCTAGCTATAGCAATCAGATAACAAAAAGAAATAAAACGCATCCAAATCAGTAAGGAAGAAATAAAATTTTCACTATTTGCAGATTACATGATAGTCTGTATAGAAGACCCAAAAGACTACCAAAAAACTATTAGAAATGTAAAACAAATTCAGTAAAGTCACAGAATACAAAATCAATCTACAGAAATCTGTTGCATTTCTATACACTGATAATGAAGCAGCAGAAAGAGAAATTAAGAAAACAATCTAATTTACAATTGAACCAAAAATAAGAAGACACCTAAGAATAAACCTAACTGAAGAGGTTAAAGACGTGTACTCTGAAAACTATAAAATGCTGATGAAAGAAATTCAAAATGACACAAAAATATGGAAAGACATCCCATGCTTATGGATTACTGTTAAATGTTAAATGTCTATACTACCCTAAGCAATCTACAATTTCAATGCAATCCCTATCAAAATGCCACCAGCATTTCTCATAGAGCTAGAAGAAACAATCTTAAACTTTGTATGGAACCACAAAAGACCCCAAATAGCCAAGCAATCTTGAAAAAGAAAAGCAAAGCAGGCAGAATCATATTTCCAGACTTCAAGTTATATTACAAAGCTGTTTTGATCAAAATAGTATGGTCCTGGCACAAAAATAGACATATACACCAATAGAACAGAATACAAAACTTAGAAATGAATGCACAACTATATGGCCAATTAATTTTTAACAAAGCAGGAAAGAATATCCAGTGGGAAAAAGACAGTCTCTTCAACAAATGGTGCTGGGAAAACTGGACAGCAACATGCAAAATAATGAAACTGGAAAACTTCCTTACATCATACACAAAAGTAAATTCAAAATGGTTGAACACCTAAATGCGAGACCTGAAACCATCAAAATCCTAGAGGAGAACACAGGCAGTAACCTCTGTGACATCAGCATTATCAACTTCTTTTTAGATATGTCTGAGGGAAAGGAAACAAAAGCAAAAATAACTATTGGGACTTCATCAAGATAAAAAGCTTCTGCACAGTGAAGAAGATCATCAAGAAAACTAAAAGGCAACCTAAGGAATTGTAGAGGACATTTGCAAATGACATATCTGATAGGGGGTTAGTATCCAAAGTATATAAAGAACTTATAAAACTCAAAACCCCAAAAACAAATAGTCCAATTAAAAAATGGACAGAAGACATGAGTAGACATTTTTCCAAGGAAGACATATAGATGGCCAACAGACACATGAACAGATGCTCAACATCACTGATTATCAGGGAAATAATAATCAAAACTACAAGAGATATCACTTCACACCTGTTGGAATGGCTAAAATCAACAACACAAGAAATAGCATAAAAACCATATGATCATTTCAATAGATGCATAGAAACCATTTGACAAAGTACAACATTCATTCATGATAAAAACCTTCAACAAAGTAGGATAAGAGGGAAAAATACCTCAACATAAAAAAGGCCATACATTAAAAACCCACAGCTAACATCATATTCAATGGTAAAACCTGAGTTTCCCCTGTCAGGAATAAGACAGGGATATCCATTCTCACCACTATTATTTAACATCATACTGGAAGTCCTAGCCATGGCAATTAGACAAGAGAAAGGAATAAAAGGCACCTAAATTGCTAAGCAACAAATAATAGTTTCACTATTTGCAGACAACATAATGCTAGAGAAAATCCTAAAGAGTCCACCAAAAAACTACTAGAACTGATAAATGAATTCAGTAAGATTGCAGAATACAAAAATAATGTACAGAAATCTGTGGCATTTTTATACACTAATAAAGAAGCAACAGAAAGAGAAATTAAGAAAGCAATGCCATTTACAATTACACCAAAGATAATAGATACCTCGGAATAAACTTAACCAAAGAGGTGAAAGACCTGTACTCTGAAAACTCTAAAATGTTGATGAAAGACATTGAAAACAATGCAAATAAATGGAAAGACAGTCCGTGCTCATGTATTGGGAAAATAAGTATTGTTAAAATGTCTATACTACTGAAAGCAATCTATACATTTAATGCACTGCCTATCAAAATAGCAGCATTTTTTCACAGAGCTAGAAAAAACAATCCTAAAATTTGTATGGAAACACAAAGACTCTGAATAACCAAAACAATCTTGTAAAAGAAAAACAAAGCTGGGGGTATCATAGTTCCAGATTTCACATTATACTACAAAGCTATAGTAATGAAAACAGTATGGTACTGGCACAAAAATAGGCACAAAGATCGATGGAACAGAATTGAAAGCCCAGAAACAAACCTACATTTATATGGTCAATTCATTTTTGACAAAGGAAGAAAGAACATGCAATGGAAAAAGATAGCCTCTTCAACAAATGGTGTTGAGGAAATTGGACGGCTACATGCAAAAAATGAAACTGGACCACTGGCTTCCACAATACACAAGGATAAATTCAAAATGGATTAAGAACTTAATGTGAGACCTGAAATTATAAAAATCCTCAAAGAGAGTACAACCAGTTATTTTTCCAACATCAGGCATAGCAACTTTTTTCTAGATTTGTCTTCTGAGGCAAAGAAAGCAAAAGGAAAAATAACCTTGTGGGACTACATCAAAAGAAAAAGCTTCTGCACAGTGAAGGAAATAATCAACAAAACTAAAAGACAACCTACTGATGGGGAGAAGATATTTGCAAATGACATACCTGATAAAGAAAAGGTTAGTATCAGACACATAGATCAATGGAACAGAATAGAGAGCCCAGAAATGGACCCTCAACTATATGGTCAACTAATCTTTGACAAAACAGGAAAGAATGTCCAATGGAAAAAAGACAGTCTCTTCAACAAATGGTGCTGGGAAAATTGGACAGCCACATGCAGAAGAATGAAACTGGACCATTTCCTTACACCACACACAAAAATAGACTCCAAATGGTTGAAAGACCTCAATGTGAGACAGGAGTCCATCAAAATCCTAAAGGAGAACACAGGCAGCAACCTCTGCGACCTCAGCCGCAGCAACTTCTTCCTAGAAACATCGCCAAAGGCAAGGGAAGCAAGGGCAAAAATGAACTATTGGGACTTCATCAAGATAAAAAGCTTTTGCAAAGCAAAGGAAATAGTCAACAAAACCAAAAGACAACTGACAGAATGGGAGAAGATATTTGCAAATGACATATCAGATAAAGGGCTAGTATCCAAAATCTATAAAGAACTCATCAAACTCAACACCAAAAGAACAAAGAATCCAATCAAGAAATGGGCAGAAGACATGAACAGACATTTTTCCAAAGAAGACATCCAAATGGCCAACAGACACATGAAAAAGTGTTCAATATCGCTCGGCATCAGGGAAATCCAAATCAAAACGTCAATGAGATACCACCTCACACCAGTCAGAATGGCTAAAATTAACAAGTCAGGAAATGACAGATGTTGGCGAGGATGCGGAGAAAGGGGAACCCTCCTACACTGTTGGTGGGAATGCAAGCTGGTGCAGCCACTCTGGAAAACAGTATGGAGGTTCCTCAAAAAGTTGAAAATAGAGCTACCATATGATCCAGCAATTGCACTACTGGGTATTTACCCCAAAGATACAAAAGTAGGGACCCGAAAGGCTACGTGCACCCCGATGTTTATAGCAGCAATGTCCACAATAGCCAAACTGTGGAAAGAGCCAAGATGTCCATCAACAGATGAATGGATAAAGAAGATGTGGTATATATATACAATGGAATATTATGCAGCCATCAAAAGGAATAAGATCTTGCCATTTGCAACGACGTGGATGGAACTGGAGGGTATTATGCTGAGCGAAATAAGTCAAATAGAGAAAGACATGTATCATATGACCTCACTGATATGAGGAATTCTTAATCTCAGGAAACAAACTGAGGGTTGCTGGAGTGG
>NW_022589737.1:10602855-10709315 GCF_004348235.1 Phoca vitulina
TCTGGTAAGCGCTGTGAATTGTGCAAGACTGTTGAATCTCAGATCTGTACCTCTGAAACAAATAATGCAATATATGTTAAGAAAGAAAAAAAGAAGAAGAAGAATGTAGCAGGAGGGGAAGAATGAAGGGGGGGAAATCGGAGGGGGAGAAGAACCATGAGAGACAATGGACTCTGAAAAACAAACTGAGGGTTCTAGAGGGGAGGGGGTTGGGAGGATGGGTTAGCCTGGTGATGGGTATTGAGGAGGGCACATTCTGCATGGAGCACTGGGTGTTATGCACAAACAATGAATCATGGAACACTATATCTAAAACTAATGATGTAATGTATGGGGATTAACATAACAATAAAAAAATTAAAAAAAAAAAGAAAAGGTTAGTATCAAAAATATATAAAGAACCTACAACTCAATACCCCATAAACAAATAATCCAATTAGAAAATGGGCAGAAGACATGAACAGATGTTTCTCCAATGAAGACATCCAGATGGCCAACAAACACATGAAAAGATGCTCAACTTCACTCATCATCAGGAAAGGCAAATCAAAACCAGAGTGAGATATCACCTCACACCTTTCAGATAGATTAAAATCAAAAGCACAAGAAACAGCAAATGTTATCAATGATGTGGAGAAATAGGAACACTCATGCACTGTTGGTGGGAATAAGAACTGTACAGCCACTGTGGAAAACAGTATGGAGATTCCTCAAAAAGTTAAAAATGGAACAACCATATGATCTAGTAATCACATTACTGAGTATTCACAAAAAAAAATTACAAAAACACTAACTCTAAGGGATATATGCTCCCCTATGTTTATAGCAACACTATTAACAATAGCCAAGTTATGGAAGCAGCCCAAGTGTCTGTCAATAGATAAATATATAAAGAACAAGTGGTATATATATTCAAAGGAATATTATTCAGCCATAAAATGACTGAAATCTTGCCATTTGCAACAACATAGATGGAGCTAGAGAGTATAATGCTAATCAAAATAAGCCAGTCAGAGAAAGACAAATACCATATGATTTCACTCATATGTGGAATTTAGCAAACAAAACAAAAAATAAAGGGGAAAAAAAGGAGACAGGAACAAACCAAGAAAAAGACAATCGTAGAGAACAAACTGGTGGTTACTGGAGGGAAGGGGTGGGGATGCGTTAAATAGGTAATGGGGATTAAGGATTGCACTTGTCGTGATGAGCGATGAGTGATGTATAGAATTGTTGAATATATTGTATACCTGAAACTAATATTACACTCTATTTTAACTATATTGGAACTAAAATTAAAAACTAAATACAAAATAGGGAAAAGGTTGCTGGCAGGGCAGAATGAGAGGGCATGCACATATATGAACACACCCTTGGAAAAACAAGAAAGAAATGTTACCTGAACTAGGAGTTATACTTATCCTCATCACCTTCATGGAAGAGCTCCTATGGAACATTCCCAGTTGGCCACAGCCTGCAAAGTCATGCACACCATGAAAAAAGTGTCTTAGGATATGACTCTATTTTAGGCTGCTGGTTGTAATTTTGTTTTTACCTCAGGATCACTCTTCTTTAAGGACCAGTGGAAGATCTGTGGACACTTGGCCTCCTTTACCAGCTGCCACAAATGCCCAGGGCATTCCCTGCTACAAGTCAACTTAATGATGAAAAAACAAAACAAAACAAAACAAAACAAAACAAAACACTAGAAAGTGAATTAAATTGAAAGCTCAGTGTCTACATGAGGATAAAGGACTTTTGCAGCTTAGAGTGTTGGGAGCTGCTATTATCTACCTGTCTCTATTTAATGAATTTTCCTTTGAGTGCTTTTCTAAGATGCCATTCCCAGGCCATGAAACTGGCTATACTTTTAAAATCTGATTCTTTTTTACTTTATGTGGAAAACCCAAAAGACTCCACCCCCAAATTGCTAGAACTCATACAGTGATTCAGCAACGTGGCAGGATACAAAATTAATGCACAGAAATCAGTTGCATTTCTATACACTAACAATGAGACAGAAGAACGAGAAATTAAGGAATTGATCCCATTCACAATTGCACCAAAAACCATTAGATACATAGGGATAAACCTAACCAAAGAGGTAAAGTATCTGTACTGTAAAAACTACAGAACACTTATGAAAGAAATTGAGGAAGAAAGAAAATGATGAAAAAGCATTCCATGCTCATGGATTGGAAGAACAAATATTGTGAAAATGTCTATGCTGCCCAGAGCAATGTACACATTCAATGCAATCCCTATCAGAATACCATTGACATTTTTCAGAGATGGAACAAACAATCCTAAAACTTATATGGAACCAGAAAAGACCCTGAATTGCCAGGGGAATGTTGAAAAAGAAAACCAAAGCTGGGGGCATCACAATGCCTGACTTCAAGCTATATTACAAAGCTATAATCATCAAGACAGCATGATACTGGCACAAAAATAAACACATAGATCAATGGAACAGAATAGAGAACCCAGAAATGGACCCTTAACTCTATGGTCAACTAATCTTCGACAAAGTAGGAAATAGCATCCAATGGAAAAAAGACAATCTCTTCAATAAATGGTGCTGGAAAAATTGGACAGCCACATGCACAAGAATGAAACTAAACCATTCTCTTACACTATACACAAAGATAAACTCAAAATGGATGAAAGACCTAAATGTGAGACAGGAATCCATCAAAATCATAGAGGAGAACACAGGCAGTAACCTCTTTGACGTTGGCCACAGCAACTTCTGTTTTGGCAAAAGGCAAAAGAACGAAAGCAAAAATGAACTATTGGGACTTCAGCAAGGTAAAAAGCTCTGCACAGCAAAGGAAACAGTCAACAAAACTAAGAGGCAACCCATGGAATGGAAGAAAATATTTGCAAGTGACATTACAGATAAAAGGCAGGTATCCAAGATCTATAAAGAACTTCTCAAACTCAAGACCCAAAAACCAAGTAATCCAGTCAAGAAATGGGCAGAAGACATGAACAGACACTTCTCCAAAGAATATAGAGAAATGACTAACAGATACATGAAAAAATGTTCAACATCACTAGTCATCAAGGAAATACAAATCAAAACCACAATGAGATACCACCTCACACCAGTTAGAATGTCAAAAATTAACAAGACAGGAAACAACAAGTGTTGGTGAGGATGTGGAGAAAGGAGAACCCTCTTAACACTGTTGGTGGGAATGCAAGCTGGGACAGCCACTCTGAAAAGCAGTATGGAGGTTTCTCAAGTGTTTAAAAATAGAGCAGCACTATGACCCTGCAATTGCACTGCTAGGTATTTACCCAAAAGTTACAGATGTAGTGAAATGAAGGGGCACCTGCACCCCAATGTTCATAGCTGCAATGTCCACAATAGCCAAACTGTGGAAAGAGCCAAGATGTCTTTCAACAGATGAATGGATAAAGAAGATGTGGTTCATATGTACAATAGAGTATTACTCAGCCCTCAGAAAGGATGAGTACCTACCATTTGCATCGATATGGATGGAACTGGAGGGTATTATGCTAAGAGAAATAAGTCAAGCAGAGAAAGATAATTATCATATGGTGTCACTAATATGTAGAATATCAGGAATAGTGCAGAGGACCATAGGGGAAGGGAGGGAAAACTGAATGGGAAGAAATCAGAGAGGGAGACAAACCATGAGAGACTCTGGACTCCAGGAAACAAACTGAGGGTTACAGAAGGGAGGGGGGTGGGGGGATGGGATAACTGGGTAATGGGCATTAAGGAGGGCACGTGATCTGATGAGCACTGGGTGTTATATGCAACTAACAGATCATTAAAAACTAATGATGTACTATATGTTGGCTAATTGAATTTAATTAAAAAAAGATAAAAAAAATAGTAAAGTTAATTGTGCACTTAAAAAAATAATGAAATAGGGGCACCTGGGTGGCTCAGATGGTTAAGCGTCTGTCTTCGGCTCAGGTCATGATCCCAGGGTCCTGGCATCGAGCCCCACATTGGGCTCCCTGCTCCACAAGAAACCTGCTTTTCCCTCTCCCACTCCCCCTGCTTGTGTTCCCTCTCTTGCTGTGTCTATCTCCGTCAAATAAATAAATAAAATCTTAGAAAAAATAATACAATAAAATCTGATTCTTTGAGACAAGTTGTTGTAATGCTGCAAGCACAATCATACCAGGCCACTCACTGCTGCTTTAGCATGCCTTGTACCCTGTACCTTCAGGCCTTCACCCTCAAGTTTTACTACCTCCGTATTGCCTTACCCTGGACCCTCACCCTTTTCACCTGTCAAAGTGTAACCCTTCCTTGACCTCCAAGGTCATCTCACCTCCCCTAAAAGTTGTCCCTGACTATCCCCCTCCTAGATGCCAAAGAATATTGTTTCCCCTGTGCCATAACATAGCATCCTCAACTGCATCAAATGGAAAGCCTCACTCATCGTGATTGTAAATTTTGCATTTCTGAGAGGTTGGATGTTTCCGTCCATTTCTGCTATTTTTCCCTGGGCTCAAACTACTGCCTTCTCCATGGTAGACACTCAATAAATAAATGCAGAACATCAATTCAATAACAACTGTCCTGTGTAAGGATATCTTGTTCTTTCCCACAGTGCTAACATGATGGATGTCTACAACCCTTGGTGCTTGTCAGTCTGTTGAATTTCACCATGCTCTCTTCTCTGCCTGGGAGCTGAAGAGGAGCCTGTGATGGCCACTTCAACAGAACCTCTCTGGAATCTGGCTGTTATGCCCAGGCTTGCCATGTCTCTGATGCTAGAAGGTTTGTGAAAGCACTAGAGTGGGTTGCACACCAGGCAGGCAGCTTGTGCATCCTGTCATTCTTTCCTGAGAAGCATTATCATCTAACAGAAAGACCCAAATTGGGCACCTGCACAATTTTTAAATGAGGTTTTTAACAAGCTTGAGGAAATGTCTATGTCTCCACTCTTTCCTCTTTTCTCTCTCTCCCATCAATTTCTATCCCTCCTTTTCCACATATCTATTTATTTTCCTTTTACTAAGTATTTATTTTTATTTATAATTTTTTTAAATTGATGTTTTAACTTTAATTCTTGTTAGTTAACATACAATGTAATATTATTATCAGGAGCACAATTTAGTGATTCAGTACTTCCATACAACAGCTAGTGCTCATCACAAGTGCACTCCTTAATCCCCATCACCTATTTAGCCCATCGTCCCACCCACTTCCCCTCTGGTAACCATCAGTTTGTTCTCTATAGTTAAGAGTCTGTTTCTTGGTCTCTCTCTCTCTCTCACTCTCTCTCTCTCTCTCTTTCCCCTTTGCTTTTTGGTTTTGTTTCTTAAATTCCACATATGAGTGAAATTATATGGTATATGTCTTCTTTGACTAACTAATTTTGCTTAGCATAGTACTCTCTAGCTCCACCCACACCATTGCAAATGGCAAAGTTTCATTCTTTTTTATGGTTGAGTAATATTCCATTTCTTATTTATCCATTTATTAGTCAATGAACATTAGGGCTCTTTCCATAAATTGGCTATTGTAAATAATCCTGCTATAAACATTGGTATGCATGTATAACTTCAAATTAGTATTTTTGTATCCTTTGGGTAAATACCTAGTACTGCAATTGCTAGATCATAAGGTCATTCTATTTTTAACTTTTTGAAGAACCTCCATACTGTTCACAGTGGTTACACTAGTTTTCATTCCCACCAATAATATAAGAGGATTCCCCTTTCTCCACATCCTTGTCATTGGAGTTTTGATTTGCATTTCCCTGATGATGTGTGATGTTGAACCTCTTTTTATGTGTCTGTTGGCCAACTGGATGACTTCTTTATAGAAATGTCTGTTCATGTCTTCTGCCCACTTTTAAGTGGATTATTTATTTTTGGGGTGTTGAGTTGTTTAAGTTCTTTATATATTTTGGATACTAACCATTTCTCTAACAGGCATGTCATTTACAAATTTCTTCTCCCATTCCATAGGTTGCCTTTTAGTTTGCTGATTGTTTCCTTCACTGTGCAGAAGTTTTTATCTTGATGAAGTCCCAATAGATCATTTTTGCTTTTGTTCCCCATCCTTCAGGAGAACGTATCTAGAAAGAAGTTACTGAGGCTGATGTCAAAGAGATTACTGCCTGTGTTCTCTTTTAGGATTTTGATGGTTTCAGGTCTCACATTTAGGTCTTCAATCCATTTGAATTTACTTTTGTGCATGGTGTAAGAAATTTTTCCAGTTTCATTCTTTTGCTTGTGTGTCCAGTTTTCCCAACACCATTTGTTGAAGAAACTGTCTTTTTTCCCACTGGATATTCTTTCCTGCTTTGTCGAAGATTAACTGACCATATAGTAGTGGGTTCATTTTTGGGATGTCTATTCTGTTCCATTGATCTATGTGTCTGTTTTTGTGCCAGTACCATACTCTTTTGATCACAACAGCTTTCTAATATAACTTGAAGTCTAGAAATGTGATGCCTTCTGCTTTGCTTTACTTTTTCAAGGTTGCTTTGGCTATTTGGGGTCTTTTGTGGTTTCATATAAAGTTTAGGATTGTTTGTTCTACCTCTGTGAAAAACGCTGGTGACATTTTGATAGGGATTGCTTTTAATGTGTATATTGATATATACTACTGTATAGACACTTAAACAATATTTGTTCTTTTAATCCAATCCATGAGCATGGAATGTCTTTCCATTTCCTTGTGTCATCTTCATTTCTTTCATTGGTGTTTTATAGTTTTCAGAATATAGGCCTTTCAGCCCTTTGCTTAGGTTTATTCCAAGGTATCTTATTATTTTTTAATTATAAATGGTATTGTTATTAATTTAATTTCTTAATTTTTCTTTCTGCAGCTTTATTACTGATGTATAGAAATGCAACAGAATTCTGTGCATCAATTATGTATCCTGTGACTTTACTGAATTCATTTAACAGTTCTAACATTTTTTTGTTCATTTTTGGAGTCTTTTGTGTTTTCTATATGTAGTGACATGTCATCTGAAAATAGTGAAAGTATTACTTCTTCCTTACCAATTTGGATGCCTTTTATTTCTTTTTGTTGTCTGATTGCTGTGGCTCAGATTTCCTTTACTATATCGAATAAAAGTGGTGAAAATCCTTGTCTTGTTCCTGACCTTAGGGGGGAAATTCTCAGTTTTACCCCATTAAGAATGATGTTTTTAATAAATGGTCTTTATTATGTTGAGATATGTTCCCCTTAAACCTACTTCGTTGAGGGTTTTTATCATGAATGTGTGTTGTACTTTATCAAATGCTTTTTCTGCATCTATTGAAATGATCATATGATTCTTATCCTTTCTTCCTTTCTCTTATTGATGTGATGTATCATGTTGATTGATTTGCAAATATTGAACCACCCTTGCAACTCAGAAATAAATCTCACTTGATGGTGATGAATAATTTTTTAATATATTGTTGGATTCAGTTTGCTAGTATTTAGTTGAGGATTTTTGAAACTATGTTCATGAGAGATATTGGCCTATAGTTCTCCTTTTTTGTGGTGTCTTTATTTGGTCTTGGTCTTGGTATTGAGGTATTACTAGCCTTATATAATGAAGTGAAAATTTTTCTATTTTTTGGAATAGTTTGAGAAGAATAGGTATTAACACTTATTTAAATGTTTGGTAGAATTCACTCAGAAGCCATCTGGTCCTGGACTTTTGTTTGATGGGAATTTTTTTATTACTAAGTCAACTGCTTTGCTGGGAATTGGTCTATTCAAATTTTCTATTTCTTTATGTTTCAGTTTTGTTAAATTATATGTTTCTAGGAATTTATCCATTTCTTCTAGGTTGTCCTATTGACATATAGTTTTTCATAATGTTCTCTTATAGTCCTTTGTATTTCTAAGGTGTTAGTTGTTATTTCTCCTCTCTCATTTGTAATTTTAATTATTTTAATCCTTTATCTTTTTTCTTGATAAATCTAGCTAGAGGTTTATCCATTTTAGTGACTTTTTCAATAAATAAGCTGCTAGTTTCATTGATCTGTTCTATTGTGTGTGTGTGTGCTTTGTGTGCTTTGTTTTTGGCTTTTTTGATTTATTTTTAGCTTCTGTATCATTTATTTCTGCTATTATCTTTTTTTTTTTTTTTTGCTCTAATCTTTATTATTTCCTTTCTTCTGCTTGTTTAGTTGCATTTATTTTTCTTTTCCTAGCTCCTTTAAATGTAAGGTTTGGTTGTTTATTTGAAATTCTTCTTGCTTCTTGAGGTAGGTTTTTATTGCTATATACTACCCTCTTAGAACCACATTTGCTGCATCCCAAAAGTTTTAGATTTTTGTGTTTTCATTTTCATTTGCTTCCAGTATATTTTTATTTCTTCTTTTATTTCCTGGTTGACCCATTCATTGTTTAGTAGCATGTATTTGTGGTCTCTGCAGATTTTTTCTTGTGGTTGACTTCTAGTTTCATATAGCATTGTGGTCAGAAAAGATGCACCGTATGACTTTGATCTTCTTGAATTTGTTGGAGCTGTTTTGTGGCCTAATATGTGATCTATTCTGGAGAATGTTCCATGTACACTTGAAAAGAATGTGTATTCTGTTGTCTTAGGATGAAATATATCACTTAAATCCATCTGTTCCAGTGTGACTCTCCAAGTCATTCTTACCTTGTTGATTTACTGTTTGAATGATCTGTCCATCCATGTAAGTGAGGTGTTATAATCCCCTACCATTATTGTCAATTCATTCCTTTATGTCTGTTATGAACTGTTTTATGTATTTGGGTGTTCTCATTTGGGATGCATAAATATTTATAATTGTTATATCTTCTTGTTGGATTGTCCCCTTTATTTTTATATAGCGCTCTTCTTTGTCTCCTATTATAGTCTTTGTTTTAAAGGCTATTTTGTCCAATATAGGTAGTGGTACTCTTTCTTTTGACATCCATTTGCATGATAGATATTTCTCCATCCCCTCACTTTCAATCTGCAGGTGGCTTTTGGTCCAAAATGAGTTTCATAAACAGCATATAGATGGATCTTGTTTTTTTTTTTTTTTTTTTTATCCATCTGTCACCTTATGTGTTTTGACTGGAGCATTAATCCATTTATATTCAAAACAGTTATTGGTAGATATGTATTTATTTCCATTTAGTTACTTGTTTTGTAGTTGTTTTATTGTTCTCTAATCCTTTCTTTTGATCTCCTTCAGTTTTCTGGCTTTCTTTAGTTATATACTTGGATTCCTTTCTCTTTATTTTTTGCATATCTATTAGTGGGTTTTGATTTCTGATTACCATTAGTTTTGTATATAACATCTGCATATAGCAGTCTATATTAAATTGATGGTCATCAGGGGCGCCTGGGTGGTTCAGTCGGTTAAGTGTGTGCCTGCTATTACGGAAATAGAGAAGCTTATGGGATGTGTAGGTGGCTTAGTCATTTAAACGTCTCCCTGCCTTTGGCTCAGATCATGATTTCAGTGTCTTGAGATCAAGCCCCACATAGAGCTCCCTGCTCAGCAGGGAGTCTGATTCTCCCTCTCTCTCTGCCCCTCCCCCCACTCATGCTCACTCTCTCTCTCTCTAATATAAATAAATAAATAAATAAATAAGTAAGTAAGTAAATAAAAGCTTAAAAATTGATAGTCATCAACCCATTCTTTACCCCTCCCCATATTTTAATTAGATCTTGTCATATTTTACATCCTTTTATTTTGTGAGTTGTTTGGCTGATATTTTACAAAAATACTAATTTTTGACTGCTTCTTTGTTTTCTACCTTCGTACTGTCATTTTTGTTCTTTCTTTTCCACTCAAAAACTCCCCTTTAATATTTCTTGCAGAACTGTGTTAGTGGTCAAGAACTCCTTTCATTTGGGGTGCCTGGGTGGCTCAGTCCTTAAGCGTCTGCCTTTGGCTCAGGTCATGATCCCAGGGTCCTGGGATCGAGCCCTGCATCGGGCTCTCTCCTCTGTGGGGAAGCCTGCTTCTCCCTCTCCTACTCCCCCTGCTTGTGTTCCCTCTCTCTGTTAAATAAATAAATAAAATCTTTAAAAAAAAAAGAAAGAACTCCTTTCGTTTTTGTTAATCTGGGAAACACTTTATCTCTCTTTCTATTCTGAATGGTAGTCTTGCTTGATAGTAATTTTGGCTGCAGACTTTTCCCATTCAGCACTTTGAATATATCATACCACTCCCTTCTGACTTGAAAGTTTCTGCCAAAAAATCCCCTGATAGCCTTATGTAACTTTCTTATTTTGTCTTGCTGCTTTTGAATTTTTTTTCTTTATCACTATATTTTGCCTTTTTTATTGTAATGTGTATTGGTGTGGATCTGCTTTTATTCATTTTGTCAGTGGTTGTCTGTGCCTCTTGGATCTGGATATGTTTCCTTCCCCAAATTAGGGAAGTTTTCAACTATTATTTCTTCCAATAAATTTTCTGCTCCCCTTTCTCTCTCTTCTCCTGGAACTCCTGTAATGTGAATGTTATTATGTTTGGTGGAATTACTGAGTCCCTAAGTCTATTCTTGTTTTGCATAACTCTTTTTTTTTTTTTTTTGGTCCCTTTTGTTCAGCTTGATTGCTTTCCATTATTCTGTTTTCTAGGTCATTAATTTGTTCCTCTGCTTATTCTAGCTTGCTGTTCAATCCATCAGGCATGTTTCTCATTGTGTTTATTAAGCTCTTTATCTCTGCAATGTTATTCCTTATCTCTCTGTTAAGAGTCTCACTCGTGTCCTTCACTCTTTTCTCAACTCCAGTGAAAATCTTTATGATCATTACATTAAATTCTCTATCAGGCATGTTACTTATATCTGTTTCACTTAACTCTCTGGCTATGGCCTTTTTCTGTTCTTTCATTTGAAACAAATTCCTCTGTCTTCTCATTTTGTCTAAGTCTGTGCCTGCTTCTCTGTGTTAAGAAAGTCAGCTAGTTCTATTCTTAAGGGAAATGACCTTACAAACAAGAACTCCCAGGTTGGAGATCTGTTGTTGGCTGGGGTTTGTCCTGGTCTTCTGAAGGAAGTACCCGCTGCCCTGGCACTGAGGGAAATGTAACTGGGGAGGATGGTAGGGTGAGACTTAGTGTAAGCAAGTTAGGTAGTAGTATTGGTACTGTGCTGGTTGCCACAAGTGGCTCTGTGCTAAAGCTAAGGGGCAAGGGAGGGAAAAGGTGCTGGCTAGTTCCTTTGTTCCTGGAGGGGTTTCTCTGTGAATGCTGCCTCTCTGGGACATGCTCCAAGAAGAGCAAATAACCTCCCTACTGTATGCCCTAGGCACTCTTTAGATTGCTGTTTCCACATTGTATGTTTGCAAGCTGTTTGCCCTGCCTTCTCTCTAAGATTAGCACCAATGCCTCTGAGGTCTCCTGGAGCCAAGCCCATTGACCTTTAAAACTCTAGGCTTTAAGCACTGCTGGTTGCAAGAACTCTCAAAATTAGGCCCCTCTCACTTTCCAAGACAATTGCTCTGAGGATTCATCTTCCCAGTGTGGTCTTCTTTTGTGCTAGTCTGTCTCTCCACCCTTCTCTGTGACCACAGCTCCCTCCCCACTGCAGCAGCCATGATGCTTTTCTCTCTTAAACCTTGTTGCCCCACTTCCTACCTTCTTCAATGTGGCCTCTTCTCTACATTTTAGTTGTAGAGTTTGTTTTCTGCTAGTCTTCAGGTCTATTTCTGAGGTATATAGGATGATTTGATAGCTATCTAGTTGTATTAATGGGTCAAAGCAAGCCTGCAGTCCTTCCACTCTGCCACCATCTTCCTTGGTCCCCACATATCTATTTCTTGGAGGTAGCAGAAGGTTCTTAGGGGGTAAACTGCTTCATTCTTGATAATTCTGTGATCCCCAAACAAGCAGGTACTGGGATGTTCAGGACTCTTTTTAGAACCAGGATGGTTATTTCAAAGCAGAAATTCCCTGCAGAGAGGACCAGAGTCCTCCTGCTTGGCTAGGAGGAGACACTCAGCCCTGAGGGGCAACATTCAGTCACCTGGCACTTGAAGAGATGATGTTTACTCCTCCCAATCCTCAAATTTCAAAGACGGGGACTGTTGGCAGGGGTATGTGTAGAGAATTAACTTTACCCAAAGAGAAGTATGGCCTTTGTTCTCAGCCACTGGGAGTTGAACTCAGGCCCCTGGATTGTCCTGCTTGATAGGACATTCTGTTTACCTGAGGGTTTTGGCCACTAACAGTCTAGTGATGTGATTTGTGATGGAACTGTTCACACAGCATGATTATGATTTGGGCCCATGGTATTTGTGTCACCTTCCAGAGGAACTAGAGACTAATTGTGTCAGCCTGACCTCTGGGAGGACAAAAGACTACAGGCCAGTCACACAGGCAGCATGTGACTGAACCTCAACAAAACTCTGAACACAAAGGCTCTGGTGAGTTTCCATGATCAGCACTATACTGTGCATATTGTTATACATCATGGCCAGGAGTTGGTAATGCCAGCCAAAACTCCATAGGGGGAGGAAGACTGGAACTACTCCTGAACTATGTCCTATGTGGCTCTTCCCTTGGCTGCTTCTAATTTAAATCTTAACCCTGCAATAAACTGTCTCTGTGAGGGGCACCTGGGTGGCTCAGTCTGTTAAGCATCTGACTCTTGATTTTGGCTCAGGTTATGATCTCAGGGTTGTGAGATCAAGCCCCACATCGGGCTCCACACTCAGCAGGGAGTTTGTTTAAGATTTTCTCTCTCCCTCTGCCACTTCCCCCTCTCTAAAATAAAAAATAAATAAATCTTTAATCATGTCAGAAATATAAGTAGTCTTATGGGGACTGTTCCCTCAGAATGAAGCTTGGCTAACCTTGGGTAGAGTTCATATGCAGGAGTAAGTACTGGATAGGATGCAAGGGCATCTGTACTAGGGAGTCTATGAGAATGTACACTTAGGTCCAGTGGTCTCATGGTGTCATTTCAGGGGTGGATACTGAGATGGAAGGTAGATGGGCCAGCTAGGATCAAATCACAGTGACATTTAAAGAGGATAAATAAATAAATAAATAAATAAATAAATAAATAAATATCTAGAAGTGGTGCATGGGCACACACACATATTCACATATGCATACACACATATGTACACACAGAGACACACATTCACACATACATATACATGTGCACACAGAGACATATTGTGCACACATACTAACATGTACACATTCATACCAGACCCTTGAAGGACCAGAGTAGGTCAGTTACCCACTTACTCCTATTCTGGGCATAGAAAATTGTGTTTTCAGATTCCTCAAAGCTGTATGAAGACTCTTCCAAGCACAGATGTAGGGATTCACTCAGGGCAGGAAAGTATGAGAACATTAGGAGGGCAGAGGTAACACAGGGCAGTACAGACCTGGCAGGAGGGTGGGAGGGCCATGTTTAGCTTTTGTCACAGCACCAGGAATAGGAGTCCCTGTCAACTGCAGCCCTAGGAGACCTCTCAGAAGCCAGTGAGGAGGGGGCTGTTCTGCCCAGATGGAGTCACTTCTATGGTCAGGGATCCAGAAGAACCTTGAAATACAGCAATAACTTAGAATGGCAGCTAAAATGAAATGCATTACACACCCACCCCCCAAAGATGCCAAGAAGATAAAGGTGTTTGCTTTGCTAATCTTGAATTTTGCTCAGAAGCATTTAATTAAAAGTGAGGGAAACCATGGTAGTAATATATTTTCTTTTAAAGCCTTCTTCTAAGGGGATGGGGTCAATATAAGTCCAGGACCTCAGGGAGACCAGTCCTATCTGATGAGGGGAGCATGGAAGAGATGAAGGGAGTCTGCACCGACTGAAAGATGATGGTGTCTAATGAAGAGTATGCCCAGGCTCCACACTGCACTCAGCTCCTACTGCCCACAGACTTGTTCCTGCCTGAAGTCCCCAGCATGGCTTTTAATGCCTCCTCTAGAAACCAAAAGCTAGATTTCCACCCTCAGCACTCACCACTGCCCTCAGACACGTTTTGTTTCAGCAGCACTGGCTTCTCCTGGTGCTGAGCCTGTTCTTTTTATCTCTCCTTCCCCAAAGTTCAAGCCTCAGAGTCCATGCCAGCCCTCCTTGACACAGCACCCAACTGGCCCAGCTCCACACAATGATAGCTCCTCCCATCCCCTCCTCTGATGGAACTCTGCTTACTCCTGGCAGGCTACTCACTGCTTTAGGTTGCATCCTCATCCAGAGTCCTTGAAAAACGGTGCTAAAGGAAAATCTTATATGCTCCCAAAGTATTAATGAATGCAATCTCAGAGGAACAGGAATAATGAACAAAAGTGCAATGAGACAGGGAAGCAGGGTGAGCAGATGTGTTATTTAGCCAGCTACTGCTTGGTATCAAGTTTCATTAATGCAGATTTCTGCATGTCAGAAAAGTTGAACAGGAAAAGAAAAGAAAAGCTGACCTTCTCTTGTTCTCTGCCCCTCGCTGGTCAACACTCACTTCAGGGGGCATTAGCTCCCCACACCTTTGTAGTGCATCACCCTGCTTTCGAGACCACACAGGAGAAAACCAGACCTCCCAGAGCCAATTGTGCTGTGCATGGCCTCCTTGTCTGTGGGATAAGCTGCAGCCTGGTTCCAGGATCACAGAAAAGCACAGGCCATTGCTAGGAGAACTCTGATCAGAATGCCAAGGAGTGCTTGGATCTGGAGGATGGACACAAAACTGAGTAAGCTATTCGTTGACACTTACCTATTTTTTCTGTACCTTGTTTGCAACTAGACTAGAGATAAGCAATTAGAACTGCAGAATCTTAACTCAGACTTATTTTGTGTCCCTAATAAGTTTCCTCAACTCCCAGAACCAAAAAAAAGAAAAAAAAATGCAAAATTAAGTGCAGGACACTCAGTTAGAAATTGTATACACAGTATTTACTGCCATCTTCATAACAACTCTATGAGGGTGGTATTACTCTCAATATTTCAATTGTATGAATGAGTTACTTGCCCAAGTTCATACCACTTGGATTTTTATTACCCAAAGATAGAATCTTTGTCTCTTTCTCTCTCTCTCTCTCTCACACGCACACCCCTTTTCAAGTGCTGGAAATTATTTTGAACTAAAATATAAACCTTTGCTAAATCACTGTAAATTTCAAGAACCTGCCTTTTGCTTTAACAGGTTCCTTTATTTACTGAACCCTTGTGCCAGGGAATGCCCTGGACTGTCTGAAAAGGATAAACAATTAGCAGTAAAAGGATATCTGATTAATATGGCTGCTTACACTGGGATTAAAGGAGTAAGGGCCCTAGGATGAATTCCAAAGAGGAGAAAGAAATGGCTTGGAGGGGGTGTGATGGGGTGGGGGTTGTCAGCTCACAGCCCTGAGAAGTAGGCAGTCACCAAGGGAAAAAGAACTGTAAAAGTCATAAAGGAACCTTGAGTTTGAGAGGAGACAGACCAGGGCCAATCCATTTATATGAAAAATTAAGTTTCATAGTAACCCTGTGTAAAGGACAAATCCATTTTCAGTTTTTATTTCCCGCCATTTGTACTTGATGTAGCCACAAAGCCATAAACCCTCAGTTGGAACTCACTTTCTCTCTCAGTTCATCTGATGTGATTCTGTCTGTCTCATTACTGATCTCCCAATACAGTGGCTTTTAATAAATGCTGGCTCCTAACTCCCCTTCCCTTCCTGCCCTGTTAAGACTAACCCTGACCCCCACTGTGTCTCTCAGCACTACCCATTCCCCCGTCTGTGCCCTGGAACCTGGGAGATGAGCCCACTGATTGAGGACAAATCTCTCAATGAAACAGGTCTCAGGGAGGAATCTCAGTTTTAGGAACTGTCTCATCTCTAGCCCTTGTTTCCTACAGCCCCAGCTTCACACCTGGGTCAGAATCTGAGGAACCTGTTACAGTGGTCCTACATCTTCTCTGGGCCAGTCTGAGCCAGTAGCAGTAAGACCATGAGCTGCCAGGGCTCTCTGTCTGCAGTCAGTTCTCTCTGGTGAATCAACATGGCACTGGGCAGAAGGGGAGGACTTACGCATGTGATGCATGGACTTACGCATGTGATGCCTTTGTGGTCCTGGTGGGCTACAGTGTTCTCGCAGGGACAGCTCTGAACCCACTGCTTCACAGTCCCACTCCCCCCAGATGTATCTTGTAACATCTGGGGAGATTACTCACCCAGCACATTCAGGATCATTATACTTAGCTGGACTGAAATTTCCATTTTACACATAAAGCACATTTGTTTAGCTGCATGCATGGTCCTTAATTAAAAAAAAATAGTCTTAGCCACACACACACAAAAATAAAATTGATGATTCACTGACAAATAATAGCTTCCAAGGAAAAACAGGTGTACTTAAAATGAAGATATACTTCATTTTTCTCTCCCCAAACACTTCTAACTGATTGAGTAGTATATTATAATGATTAAGCTGCTAGTTCCCAAAATATTCTTAAGAGTTTATGAAGAAATCTTTCCTCTGAACTGCCCAGGGAGGATCTGAAGTGGTGATGAAGTTGAGAAAAGTGGGTAGAGTCTTTCAGCCCAAGGGGGAGCTTGCTGCTTTCTACTACCCTAAGCCAGAGCCAGAACCATAGGTCACTGGCCTGGGCTGCAGCTGTGGGTATTTGGAGTAGACCTCATCTGAAAACTACAACACCTCCAAGAATCAATCCTTCCATTCTTTTTTTTTTTTTTTTTTTTCAATCCTTCCATTCTTAAAAGTCAATGTTAAGCTGCCATTTTGGATGAGGCACACTTGGAAATCACACCACCCCTTCACTGAAGACAACTGAAAGTCAGGTTATTAGAGCAGGAAGGGACTTTAGGGTCTCCTAGTGCAGAGCTCCCCAAATTCAACCTTACAGGAAATCTCCAGGAATGCTCATGTAAATGCAGATTCTTGGGCCAGTGCAGCTCTACTAAATCCTCATCTTCTGGAATTGGGTTGGCAAATCTGTATTTGCCAATAACTTCCCAGGTGATTCTGCTATCCCCAGCTCAGCACTTGTCCATGGACCCATATTCGAGAACTGATTCAGCACAAGTTCCTTATGATAAAGGTGAGAAAGCTGGGACCCCAAGAACACAATCTCACATCCCTCAGCCCAAGTCCTCCTGCCCCACCCTACTGCTTCTCAGCAAAACTGAACTATCACTTCTACCTACTGAAAGGCTCCTTCCACAGCACAGTGTCCCAGTCACTGCTGGTCTCACTTGTCTTCGCAAATCTCCAGGTAGAAGCTCATTGTAAAATAGCATTTGCTTTGAATGCTTTGATAATTTTGTGCTGATCTAGTTGTGATTCATTTAAGGTGGGAGTTTGGTGCTGGTTTCACTTTGGTGTTTGGAAAGCCCAGGATGGAGATTGGCAGATGCAATGTCCTGTTTCCTTCCTTCCATTCACTGTACTCATCTTAGGCAAAGGGATCTTTTTCAAAAGACAAATTTAATCATGTCAAGATACTTTTATGGCAATTGATCTATTTTTCTTAGGATTAAAAACAACAAAAACATGGCTGACATATCCTCATATGATCCGTTCCCCTTTACTTATAAAGAAAGTGATTCACACAGTGCCTTTTTACTTGATGTTCACTCTGCCTAAAATTCTGCTTCCCTGGGTCTTCACCTGGCTGTCTCCTTTTCCTCACTCACTTCTGTGCTCAATGCCACCTCTTCAGAGGTTTCTTCTTGATTATAGCCCCAGTCACTAGTTTGTTTATGTGACCACAGGGTCTTAGTTTGTTCATTACATTTACCACTACCTGAAATTCTCTCTCTTTCTCCTTCTGTCACACACACACACACACACACACACACACACACACACATTATTGTTTTGATGGTGTTGCTATCCACTCCCAGTTGGTGAGTTCCATGAGGGCAAGATCTTTGATGTCATAGTCAAGCTTGTGTACCCAGAACCCAGAACCCAGTACATGGCTGGTGCTCAATAAAGAGCAATAAGAAAAAAACAAGGATGTAGTGTAGGCCAGGAGCACAAAGATGAATTCAACTTGTCATTGAGGCTTTTGAAGTCTAGTGGAGAAGATACTCCTACAAACAATACACTGTCCAGCCTTGTAATAAATAATTCAAAAGAGGGATGAAAGATACTCTGTGGGAACATGGGTGAGACATCTGCAGGGATATTAGGGAGGGTTTCATGCAAGAGGAACAGTTAAGCTCATCTTCAAGGGTGAGTTGGAATTCACTAGGTGGAGGATGAAGACAGATATTTCAGTCAGGGGGAAGAAAACGTCAGAGGTGATTTTGATTTGAAGGTTAAAGACTAAAGAGTATGTGTAAAATAAGGAATAGACTGATAAAGGTGGAAGAAGCAATGTTGGGCAGAAAACCTGGGGATGAAAGAATAGAAATAGCCTGGGTTTTAAAAGCTGTGCATTCTCTAAGGATTTTCAAAGTGTTTCTGAAGGCACTGGGGAGCCAACAAAAAGCTCAACACATAGATTAAATTGCTTTTGTAATTTGTTTTGTTGTTTTGTTTTCTTTAATCAGAGGAATAATTTTATTTTATAAGGATTATAATGATAGCTGTGGTGAAGGGTGGAGTTGAGGGAGGTGAAACCAAAATCAGAAGGTATCTAAGAGGGTGTTACAATAGCTCTGGTAAGAAATGATGAATGGTTCAAATTGGCAAAGAGTGTGCTGAATAAAGTGAATTAGACAAAGTTATCAGTAAAATTTGACAGAACACGGTGTATTAGGGTTCACCAGAGAAAAGAAATAATAGGATAGATAGATAGATGATAGATGATTGATAGATAGATGATGATAGATAGATAGATAGATGATAGATGATAGATAGATAGATGTTTAGATACTTAGCAATAGGTAGATAGATATAAAGAGAATAATTATAAGCAGTTGGTTCATGCAGTTGTGGAGGCTGAGAAGTCTCATGATCTGCCATTTGTCATCTGGAAACGGAGGATTGCTGGTGAGGTAATTCCAGTGTGAATCCCAAGGTCTGAGGACCAGGAGGGCCATTCATATAAGTTCCAGTCTGAAAACATGAGGAGATTGATGTCCCAGCTCATGCAACTAGGCAGAGACTGAATTCTCTCTTCCTACACCTTTTGTTTCATTCAGGCCCTCAATGAATTAGATGATACCCATCCACCTTGTGGAAGGAAATCTGCCTTACTCAGTCTACTGATTCTAACGTTAATCTCATCTGGAAACACTCTCACAGACACACATAGAAATAATGTTTAACCAAATATCGGGGCACCCCGTGACCCAGTCAAGTTGACACATAAAATTAACCGTAGTCGGTGACCAATTTCATGCAATTGTTAATTCTTAAATATAAATTTAATCTCTACCAAGCTCCTGAAGTCCACACTTGTAGTTGAAGTTGAATCTACTGAAGGTCAAATGCTTGTCTTTTGGTTTATTTCTCAGTAGAACTGAACACACCTGTAATCAAACAAACAAACAAAACAAAAAAACTCTTAACATCAAAATTTGTATACATTTAAAGAAGATATGAAGTTAGCTCAGAATTCTTATTTCTAAGCCCAGGTTTAAAATTTTCAGAGCCAGAACTTTTGAAAATATGTGAAACTGCTTCTTGACACCAAAATGTATGTTTTTAGGGTCTTGAAGTACCGGAAGGAGGAAGTGACTGATCAGAGATAGTGTCTGTGGTTGTAATACCAAAAATGACATCCTCTGCCTCATCCTATTTTTTGCACCCTGTTTATAGAATCAAAAAGTGCATTAGCTTCCTTACCTTCTAGTACTGCCTATTTTATCTGAAAAAGGGCATGTTGAAAGAAATAGAGGAGAGAGGACATAATAATATTTACTGATGCTCAGTATGTACAAAACAACCCTACAAGGTTAATGTTTGCATCGTTCTAATTTTGGGGGTGAGGAAACTAAGGCTCAGAGCAATTATGTCACTTGCACAGCCAGTACACGGGGCATATACATGAATTAGGCTGGATGTAGAGAACTGTGTAGGTCAAATTTGGAATTTAAAAGAACAATTTATGGTTGCCTTGGTGGCTCAGTCAGTTAAGCATCTGCCTTCAGCTCAGGTCATGATCCTGAGGTCCTGAGGTCAAGCCCCACATCAGGCTCCCTGCTCAGTGGGGAGTTTGCTTCTCCTTTTCCTTCTGCCTGTTGCTCCTCCTGCTTGTATGCACTCTCTCGTTCTGTCTCTCAAATAAATAAATAAAATCTTTTTAAAAAACTGAAAGAACTATTTATGGAATTAGTCCTTTTTTAAAAAGATTTTATTTATTTATTTGACAGAGAGAGAGACAGCGAGAGAGGGAACAGAAGCAGGGGGAGTGGGAGAGGGAGAAGCAGGCTTCCTGCCGAGTAGGGACCCTGATGTGGGGCTCGATCCCAGGACCCTGGGATCATGACCTGAGCCGAAGGCAGACCCCTAACGACTGAGCCACCCAGGCGCCCCTGGAATTAGTCCTTTTTGTTATCTTTTTATTTTGAAATAATTTCAATTTACTGAAAATTTGCAAGAATTTTACAAGGCAATTTGTGCCTTTAACAAGATTTCCCAAAGTTAGCATCTTACTACATTTCCCTTATTTTCTCTCTCCACACAGAGCTATGTATATTTTTAAATTAACTACAATTTATTGTAATAACAACCCATTCTTGTGGAAAGAACAGAGAAAAGGAATATGAAAAAAATAGACAAACTACTACTACCAATTTCTCATATGCCCTTTCAGAAATAGTCTATATATACAAATATATGTCCCTTGTTTACAAATAAAAACATGTTATAGACATTGCTTTGCACCGTTCTTTTTACACTTGGAAAAATAGCTTAGGGCTAACTACCCAATTGAATACAGACCTCTTTATTTCTTTCTTTTTTTAATTGAAATTCAATTAGCCAACATATAGTACATCATTAGTTTCAGATGTAGATTTCAATAATTCATCAGTTGTGTATAACACCCAGTGCTCATCACATCATGTGCCCTCCTTAATGCCCATCACCCAATAACACATCCTCCCACCCACCTCCTCTCCAGGAAACCTCAGGTTGTTTCCTATATTTAAGAGTCTTTCATGGTTTGTCTCCCTCGCTGATTTCTTTCCATTCTGTTTTACCTCCCTTCCCCTACGATCCTCCCCACTATTTCTTATGATCCACATATGGGTTAAACCATATAATAATTTTCTTTCTCTGATTGACTTATTTTGGTCAATATAATACTCTCCAGTGCCATCCACATCAATGTAAATGGTAAGTATTCATCCTTTCTGATGGCTGCGTAATATTCCATTGTATGTATATATATACCACATCTTCCTTATCCATTCATCTGTAGATGGATATCTGGGCTCTTCCCACAATGTCCATTGTGGACATTGCTGCAATAAATATTCAGATGCTGGAGCCCCTCTGGATCACTACATTTGTATCTTTGGGGTAAATACCTAGTAGTGCAATACTGGTTGTAGGGTAGCTCTATTTTTAACTTCTTGAGGAACCTCCATACTGTTTTCCAGAGTGGCTGCACCAGCTTGCATTCCCACCAATAGTGTAGGAGGGTTCCCTTTTCTCTGCATCCTTTCCAGCATTTGTTGTTTCCTGACTTGTTAACTTTAGCCATTCTGACTGGTGTGATGTGGTATCTCATTGTGGTTTGATTTGTATTCCCATGATGGCAAGTGATGTGGAGCAGTTTTTCATGTGTCTGTTGGACACTTGTATGTCTTCTTTGGTGAAATGTTTGTTCATGTCTTCTGCCCATGTCTTGACTGGATTATTTGTTTTTCAGGTGTTGAGTTTGATAACTTCTGTGTAGATCTTGGATTTTAGCCCTTTATCTGATATGTCATTTGCAAATATCTTCTCCCATTCTGTAGGTTGCCTTTTATTTTGTTGACTCTTTTCTTTGCTGTGCAGAAGCTTTTTACCTGATCAAGTCCCAATAGTTCATTTTTGCTTTTTTTTCCTTTGCCTTTGGAGACATGTCTAACAAGCTGCAGCTGAGATCAAAGAGGTTACTGCCTGTGTTCTCCTCTATGATTTTGATGGATTTCTGTTTCACATTTAGTTCTTTCATCCATTTGAATTTATCTTTGTGTATGGTGTAAGAGAATGCTCCAGTTTCATTCTTCTGCATGTTGCTGTCCAATTTTCCCAGCACCATTTGTTGAAGAGACTGTTCTTTTTCCATTGGATATTCTTTCCTGCTTTGTTGAAGATTAGTTGACCAAAGAGTTGAGGGTCCATTTCTGGGTTCTCTATTCCATTTCATTGATATATGTGTCTGTTTTTGTGCCAGTACCGTGTTCTCTTGATTACAGCTTTGTAATATAGCTTGAAGTCAGGCATTGTGATGCCCCAGCTTTGGTTTTCTTTTTCAACATTCCTCTGACTATTCAGGGTTTTTTCTGGTTCCATATAAGTTTTAGGATTATTTGTTCCAGCTCTGTGAAAAAGGTCAATGGTAGGAATGATAGAGATTGCATTGATAGGGATGATAGGGATTACACTGAATGTGTAGATTGCTCTGGGCAGCATAGATATTTTAACAATACTTATTCTTCCAATCCATGAGCATGGAATATCTTTCCATTTCTTTGTGTCTTCCTCAATTTCTTTCATAAGTGTTCTGTAGTTTTTACAGTACAGATCCTTTACCTCTTTGGTTAGGTTTATTTCTAGGTATCTGATGGTTTTTGGTGCAATTGTGAATGAGATTGATTCCTTAATTTCTCTTTCTTCTATCTCATTGTTAGTGTATAGAAATGCAACTGATTTCTGTGCATTGACTTTATATTCTGCCATATTGCAGAATTGCTGTATGAGATCTAGCAATTTTGAGGTGGAGTCTTTTGGGTTTTCCACATAAATTATCATATTATCTGTGAAGAGTGAGAGTTTGACTTCTTTGCCAATTTGAATGCCTTTTCTTTCTTTTCGTTGTCTGATTGCTGAGACTAGGACTTCCAGTATTATGTTGAACAACAGTGGTGAGAGTTGGTATCCCTGTCATGTTCCTGACCTTAGGGGAAAAACTAAGAGGTGTTTTGTTTTGTTTATATGCTTGTTTTAGAGAATGATATTCTTTGTGGGCTTTTCATAGATGGCTTTTATGATATTGAGTTATGTTCCTTCTATCCCTATATTTTTAAAGTCGTTCTAGCAATTGATTTTTTTTCTTTTCAGTGATTACCTTATTTCACATATGTTGTTGAGTTTATAGACATTAATCTGTTTATAAAATTCGTTTATAATCTTTGTAGTTTTGAGGGGTCTCTTATGATATCAACTCTTCCATGCTTGAGTTTTGTAGTTTGTATCTTCTCTCTTTCCTATATATTATTTTAGCAAATATTTTCTTTTATTTGCCAACAGTTCTTGATTTTATTGATTTTATTGGTTTTTTTAATCTCTTCTTGATTCCTTAGATTTCCATTCTGTTCTATAATTTCCCTTATTCTACTTACTTTGAGTTTGGTTATCTCTGCTTTTCCTAGCTTCTTGAAATAGATGTTTAGATTGTTGACTTTTTACCTTTCTCCTTTTCTGATGTAAGTATTTGAAATTATAATTTTTCTTCTAAGCATTATTTTAGCGGTAACTGATGTGGGAAAAGGTTGAGGTTCAGAGTCTATGGCCAAGAAAGAATTCTTCAGATGTCTCTGGTACAAAAATGTGGTTTTATTAAAGCATGGGGATGGAACCTGTAGGCAGAAAGAGCTGCACTGGGGTCATGAGGAGTGGCTGATTATATACTTTCAAGTTGGGAGGGGGTTAGAGATAGCATAAGTCTCTAAGAAATTTTGGAAACAAAGTTTTCATGACCTTGAGGGGGCTAGCTATGGTTAGGAAGTGTTGTTTATTACTGTCTAGTAAAATCCTTGTCATGAGACCCTTCAGATGTGTATCAGTGAACCAATTGCTTGGTGATAATTTCTGACATATATCTTGGGAGGTAGAGATAAAGGAAGTTTCCAAAGGAATTTTCATATGTTAAAGAAGACTTACAAGATCCTGGGTGGGGGAGGGTCGGGATAATGTTAAGCTAAGATTGCCTTTGCCCTTAGCAAAGTATTAACAATGAGGCAGCTAAATTCCTAGAAGAATGTCACTCTGCCTGTTTCTAGGACTTGTCAATGGGCTGTAGGCAGTAAGGAAATGTAATTTTTCTTTTGCCTTTGTTTCCCACATCATAACTACTGTAATTCAATTGTAATTCAGTTCTAAGATCCTTCATGATTTCTTCTTTGACCTATAGGTTATTTAGAACTCTGTTTAATTGTCACATATTTGGGAGTATCCCATATTTCTTCCCATTGATTTTTAACTTAATTCCAGTGGTAGTCAGAGAACATATTTCATGTTTTTAATCTTTTGAATGCATTTATATTTACTTTATACACTAGCACACAGTTTATCCTGGTGAACGTTATATGCTTTAAAAAATGTTTATTCTCTTGTTATTTTTTTAATTTAATTTTATTTTATTATGTTATGTTAGTCACCATACAAGACATCATTAATTTTTGATGTAGTGATCCATGATTCTCTTGTTATTTGATTGAAGTTCTCATTATGTTAATTATTACAACTCTTGATTATGCTGTTCAAATCTTCAAAATCTCTACTGATATTCTTTATACTCTTCCTATTAACTACTGAGTGAAGAATATTGAAATCTACTATATTTGTTGAATTGTGTTGTCCATAGAATTGCAGGCCTTGCATAGTATGATTTTCCATACTGATTGGATGTTTTGGTGGACCTTTGGACTTTAAAGTAAGCTGTCAGTAGGTGAGTTTGTGTCTGTGAGGTCTAGAAAGAAGGCTTAATAATCTATCCAGATGCCTCAGAAAAGAGGAATGGTCATTCACCTACCCCAAGAACATCCTTTTGACCCAACACAGAAGCATGTGTGCATGTACATATGCATATGCACGCACATGCGCGTGCACACACACACACACACACAGATAGAGATGAAAACTGCAGTTTACACACAAATATGGAAGCATGCTGAGATCCAACAGCTTCACCAGCTGGTCCACATCAAGGATGAGATGAATCCATCAGAGCGAACTTTGGTTTTGGATGACACCATATCATCAGAGATCCAAGTCCCCAGCTACAGAAGTGGGAAGCAGCAGGTCAGCCTGCTCACTGTGGGGTGGCCTGTGTAGGTATATCCAGATTATGGGTGGAGTCAGAATTACAGCATGAAGAGGCCTCCTGGTCAAAAGAAAAGACTCTCTGCCTACAAATCCATGCACTGAAGTTTCACATGCAGGCTGCCTGCTCCCTTCATGATCACATTAAATGTCTCAGTCTATTGCTCCATCTGCTAAAGGACATCAAGGAGCAGGAAGATAGATTAACATGGCTCAGTAGCCTGTGTGTGTGTGTGTGTGTGTGTGTGTGTGTGTGTGTGTGTGTGTGTGTAATAGATTTGAAATACTTTATGTTTTATAACACTTTAAACTTTGAAAGAATATAAAGTTGTAACCAATTAAGGGTTGTGGTAAAGACACAGACTTTGTCTCTAGAGGATCTGTAGTGTGATGACTGAAGTTGGTAAAGTACATAAAAAACTCTGACAGGCATACTTTAGATGTACAAATGAGTATGGCCAGAGGGTACCATGAATCAGGTCCTTATAAGATGAAGTATATACAATTACCATTTTAAAGAACATTTGTTTCAGAGCAAAGATGACCTGCATTTCTATACCTTATCTGTAACATCACAGAGCAAGTACAGCCCACAATAGGCAACGAGTCAGCACAGACAACTGCACTGAAAGGAAAAGTGACTCAGACATAAAAACAGGGCATAAGAAATACACATAAGATACTCTCCTGAAGTGCCAGGTTCTGGTTAACAGGGCACACTGCACTGCAGGACATTCAGGACCTTTTCTTCATAAAGGCAGTACTTTCAAGAACAGAAAACATAGCTGGCTTTCTTTACACAGAGAAACAGACACAAAGATGCAGACAAAATGAGGAGACAGAGAAATTTATCCCAAATGAAAGAACAGGGCAAGGCCACAACCAGAGATCTAAGTGAAACAGATATAAATAACATGCCTGATAGAGAAGTTAAAGCAATGATCATAAGGATACTCACTGAACTAAAAAAAGTGGAAGACATGAGTGAGACCCTTAACACAGAGATAAGGAACAACATAGCAGAGATAAAGGGTTCAATTAACAAAATGAGAAGCACACTTGACAGAAAGAACAGCTGACTGGAAGAAGCACAAGAATGAATTAGTGACCTAGAACACAGAGTAATGGAAAGTAATCAAGCTGAACAAAAAATAGATAAAAGAATCATGCAAAATAAGAATAGACTTAGGGAACTCACTGACTCTATTAAAAGTAATAACATTCATATTATAGGGATCCCAGAAGAAGAAGAGAGAGAAGGGGACAGAAATTTATTTGAGGAGATAATAGTTGAAAACTTCCCTAACCTGGGGAAGGAAACAGATATCTAGATCCAGGAGACACGGAGAACTCCCATCAAAATCAACAAAAGCAGATCCACACCAAGATGTATTATAATTAAATTAAAAAAAATATAGTGCTAAAGAAAAAAATTTAAAAGCAGCAAGACAAAAAAGGAGACAGTAATATACAAGGGAAATCCCATAAGGTTAGTAGAGGATCTTTCAGTAGAAACTTTCCAAGCCCAGGAGAGTGGCATGACATATTCAAAGTCCTGAATGTGAAAAGTCTGCAGTCAGGGATAATCTATCCAGAAAGGATCTCATCCAGAATAGAAGGAGAGATAAAGAGTTTCCAAGACAAAGGAAAACTGAAGGAGTTCATAACCATTAAATCGGCCCTGCAAGAAATATTAAAGGGGACTCTTTGAGTGGAAAGGAAAGACCAAATGTGACAGTATAATGGTAGGAAATACAAAGGAAGTAAAATGAATATTTCTGTAAAAATAAAATCAGTCAAGGAATTGACAAGATAAAAGGATATAAAATATGATAACATACACCTAAAACATGGGGAGGAGAGGAATAAAGAATGGGTTCAAACTTAAATGACCATCACCTTAGTATAGACTGCTATATGCAGAATAGGTTATATAAAATCAAATGGTATCCATATATCAAAAAACACTAGTAAGTATGCAAAGAATAAAGAGAAAGAAATCCAAATATCACTAAAGAAAACCAGCAAACCATGAAAGAAAGATGAGAAAGAATTAGAGAAAATCTTCAGAAAAAAAATACATAATAAAATGACAATAAATACATATCTATCAATAATTTCTTTGAAAGTAAGTGAATTAAATGCTCTAATCAAAAAGGGTGACAGAATGGATAAAATAACAATACTTATCTCTATACCATCTACAAAAGACCTGAAGTCACCTACAGATTGAAAATGAATGAATGGTGAAACATCTATCATGTAAATGGATGGCAAAAGAAAGCTGAAGTAGCAATACTTATATAGACTTTGAAACAAAAACTGTAACAAGAGACAAAGAAGGATGTTATATAATAATAGAGGGGACAGTTCAACAAGAAGATATAACAACTGTAAATATTTATGCATCCAACATAGAAGCACCCAAACTATTAAACAGTTCATAACAAACATAAAGGGGCTAATTAACAATACGACAATAATAGTAGTGGACTTTAACACCTCACTTATCAGTGGACAGATCATCTGAACAGAAAATCAACAAGGAAACAATGGTTTTACTGCACCAGATGGATTTACCAGATATATTCAAAACATTGCATCCTAAAAGAGCCTAAATTTTTTCAAACTCACATGGAATATTTTTCAGAATAGATCACATATTAAGGAATGAAACTAGCCCCAACAAATTCAAGATCAAAGTCATATAATGCATCTTTTTTGACCACAACACGATGAAACTAGAGGAACTACAAGAAGAAATCTGGAAATATCACAAATACATAGAGGTTAAATACCATGCTACTAAACAATGAATGAGTCAACCAGGAAATAAAAGAAGAAATAAAAAAGTACCTGGAAATAAATGAAAGTGAAAACACAATACTCCAAAACCTTTGGGAGGCAGCAAAAGCGGTTCTTTTTTTTTTTTTTTTAAAGATTTTATTTATTTATTGTTTTGAGAGAGAGAGAGCATGGGGAGGAGGAGAGGGAGAGGGACAAGCAGACTATGCTGAGCATGGAGCCACCATGGGGCTTAATCACACAATCTTGAGATCATAAACTGAGCTGAAATTAAGAGTTGGACACATTAACCAACTGAACCTCCCAGGTGCCCTGCAAAAGTGGCTCTAAGAAGGTAGTTAATAACAATTCAGGCCTACCTCAAGAAGCAAGGAAAATCCCAAATAACCTAAACTTACATGTAAAAGAGCTAGAAAAAGAACAACAACAAAACCTAAAGCCAGTAGAAGGAAGGAAATAATAAAGATTAGAGCAGAAATAAATGATATAGAAACAAGCAAACAAACAAAAAAGAACAGACCATTGAAATCAGGAGCTGGTTCCTTGAAAAAAATAAAATAAAATTGATAAACCTGTAGTCAGACTTATCAAGAAAAAAGAGAAAGGACACAAATAAATAAAATCACAAATTAGAAAGGGAAAATAACAATCAACACCACAGAAATACAATTATAGGAGAATATTATGAAGAACTATATGCCAACAACCTAGAAGAAATGGATAAATTCTTACAAAGATATAACCTATAAAACTGAAACAGAAAGAAATAGAAAATTTGAACAGATTGATAACCAGGAAAGAAATTAAATCAGTAATCAAAAAACTCCCAAGAAAAAATAGTCCAGGAACAGATGGTTTCACAGGTGAATTCTTCTAAACATTTAAAGAAAATTTAATACAAATCAAGAAATAGACCCTTAATTATAGAGGACATACTGATGGTTACCAGAGGCAAGGGAGATGAGGGGATGGGTTAAAAGTGTGAGGGAGATTAAGGAATGTTCTTGTCATGATGAGCACAGGATGATGAATGTAAGTGTCAAATTACTATATTGTACACACCTGAAACTAATATAATAATGTATATTAACTAACTTGAACTAAAATAAAAACTTTAAAAAATAAAGAAGAGTTAATACCTATTGTTTTCAAACTATTCCAAAAAAAAATTTAAAGAGGAGGAAAGCTTCCAAATTCGTTCTATGTGAGGCCAACATTGCCCTGATGACCAAAATGAGATAAAGACACCACTAAAACAAACAAACAAACAACAACAACAACACAAAAAAACACTAAAAAAGAGAACTATACGTCAATATCTCTGATGAACATAGATAAAAAAATCCTCATCTAAATACTAGCAAACCAAATCCAACAATACATTAATACATTGTCTTGTATCTACACACTATAGTGATCCTTCTATAATTCCAGGTTGGGATCTTTCCTCCTTCTTCAGCTGGTTGTCTCAGATCTTTATACAGTCACAGGTATAGGCCTGAAAAGTATAGTTAGGTGCAGAATATGCTGCTTCCAGAGAGGAACACTAGCTGTTGTGCTTCCTTATTCTTGGCAGAATATGCACAATGTAATAAATGTCTTTTACTTTAGAGAGACTATCCCAAAATAATCCTGATTTCTTGATCCCTATAGGAAGAACAGATGTTCCTGAATTTTTGTAGGGCTTATCTCTCACCCTATGAAGTACATAACTTCAAAATGTCCGATCATTATAATGTCACTGATGTAATGAAACAATATGATATTCTACAGAATATCTAGATCAGATTTTTCACACAGGAGGCAGGAGAGCCCTGACACAAAACTATAAATGTATATTGGTGTCTATCTCATGTGAATATGAGTGTTTCTTGTCTTTTTTCTCATTAAATTAGTAAATGAAAGATAAACCAAATGTACCTAAAGTTGTGTTAATCTGCTCTACGGGGTCTCTGTTGCTAACCAGATGATGAGTGATCCAGATCTAAAAATAAATTTATTCTATAGAAACAGATTCTGAGATGGATTTTGGGATACAATATGTTTATTAGAAATCAGTTTCAGTGAAGGAAAGGGACATGAAGCAGGAAAAGAAAAAAGGAAGAAGTCAAACTGCAATAGATGTACAACAAAGCCCTAACAAATCCGAGACCTCTGGAGTGATATTGTTCATCGAGTTTCCATTACTAATCTAAAATGACCAAACTTTTATGCCCTCCCCGCACTCAGTCACCAGAGACAAGCTGCCTGGGAAGGTCCTGCCATCAGACAAGGTGTCTATCTGAAATTGAAGGAGATACTGAAGGCGCTAACATCTGGGAGCTGTCAACTCACTGAACTCACTGCAAGAAACCCTGAATGTCAACATTTAGTTGACGAATAAATTAGGAACTACTCTGCATTCAGAATTCTGGTTATTATTTGATATCACAAGTGTCCTTGCTGTTTAAGCCACAGATGGTTGGGTTTGCTGTTACTTGCAGCTGAAAGTACTCATGGCAGTTAAAGTAGAGCAGACCATGTCACCCCAAAATACGTCACTTTGGTATGTTTATCATTTTGAATTAAAGTTGCTTACAAAACAGCCAGTTCAAGAAGGATATTTTGGACCCTCCTTTGTCCCTCTGAAAGCAGGAAATAAATTTCTGATCTGAAAGATATGCCCCCATTCCAGAAGGACAGACAACATCTTTATTACCAGAGATAGGGACTTTAGGGCCAAGAAGGCTGTATAGATAAAGCTTGTTTCTTCTTCACTAATTTACTACCCCAAGCCCAAGCCCTTTTGGCTTTTCAATTCTTCAAAAATTTATTTCTTGTCTAAAAGGTATAAAAACTATCTGCTTTGGTCACTTCTTTGAGTCTCATACTTTTTATGGGTATGAAATTAAATTTTGTTTTCTCCTGTTGATCTGTTCATTTAATTAGGCCATCCGAAGAACCTAGAAGGAAAGAAGTTTTCCACTCCTACACAGTAGAGCAGTAAACCCTTCGTGAAGGTGGGATCTAGCAGCACACCCCTATTTTTGCCATACTTCCAAATAATCCTTCACTCCTAACCAAACTGGCCTTCATTATCCCCAAGGGAATCCTTGAAGGATAATGGTTCCAATCTGTGAGAATGGCAGGTCAGAAACATGGAAAGCAAGCAGACAAAGCTTGTGTCATTTCATTTGTATACTTATATCTCTGCCTCGAAATCCCACCCATACTGATATGGGGGTGTGTAAATCCAATAGTCTGGAAGGCAGGTGGGGGTCAGATTGTAAAGATCATGAGCTATCATGTCATAGATGACTTTTCCTGTCACCAGTGAAGAATGATACAGTTGTGTGTATGGGTATGTTCAGAAGTTGAAGTTTTTGCTCCTCTAGGATACCTCAAATCTAAGTGAAATCCTCATTTCTGAAGTTAAATTTCATTTACAGTCTCAGTGCTACAGGGCTTGTTATATGTCACCATCACATAAATGTTGAATTGAATGGTGCTGAACCATTTGGTTCAAATAAGCTACTGAGTTTAGCTCTTTCATTTTGTTTTGTTTTCAGCTAGCTATTGGTTTTTCACAACAGTATTAATTTGATTTTTCTCTAATTTTTCTTTCTATTCAGCTAAACTGCAATCTTTCTGATAGCAGAAGTAGACTTTTAATGGGAGTCTGGAGGGAGCCTTATCTCTTCCAAGTACCACTCACCACTTCCTCCCCATTGAAGTTCTAGAACTTAAAAACACCATGTCAAAATTAATAATTAACTGTGAGGGCTTAACAGCAAACTTGACAAACAAAAGAAAGGATCAGTAAGCTCAAACCTTCCAATATAAATTGTCTAAATTGAAACACCTGGAGAAAAAAATAACTATAAAAGAACAATGCCTCAAGGGAAAACATCAAATGGGCCAATCATGTGTAATTAAAGTCCCAGAAGGAGGGGAGAGACACAGTTAAGAAATATTTGAGGGGCGCCTGGGTGGCTCAGTTGGTTAAGCGACTGCCTTCGGCTCAGGTCATGATCCTGGAGTCCCTGGATCGAGTCCTTCATCAGGCTCCCTGCTCGGCAGGGAGTCTGCTTCTCCCTCTGACCCTCCCCACTCTCATGTGCTCTCTCTCATTCTCTCTCTCTCAAATAAATAAATAAAAAAAATAAAAAAAATAAAAAAATCTTAAAAAAAAAATTAAAAAAAAGAAATATTTGAAAAGATACAACAAACTCAGGGAACTTCAAAAAAAGAAAGTCACATGTAGACACAACATAGCTGATTTGCTGAAAACAATATATTAATGATAGCTAGGGGAAAAAAACATTCTGTTAAGTAGCATAACAATAAGAATGGTGACTGACTTCTAATTAGAAATATCAGATGCCAAATGACAATAAAATATCTTCAAAGTACTGAAAAAAATCTGTTAACCTAGAATTCTATATTCAAAAAAATTCTTTACAAATAAAGGCAAAATAAGAATATTTTCATATAACAAAAATGGAGAGAAATTCAATGGACCATCACTAAAAAAAAAAATAATAAAGGAATTTACTTCTGGCTTAAGGGAAATTATCCCAAATGGAAGCCCCAAATTTTAGACAGAATCAATGAGCATAAGAAAGAGTAAATATGTAAATAAATGTAAAATCAGTTTTATAAATACTTGTCTATTCAAAGCAATTGTAACTACATATTGTGGAATTTTTAGTATATGAGGAAATAAAATATATGACAATAATAGCATCAAGCACAGCAGGTGGTGAATGAAATTATAGTACTGCAATGTGATTAACTGGTGTAACATTAATTTGAGTGAAGTGTAACTAGTTAATGATATATATTGAAATATCGATAGCTGCTAAAAGAGCTAAGGATTACAGTTAAAATATAAATAGAAGGAATAAAAACAATTGCTGGATCCAAAAGATAGAGAAGGTGAAAAAGGGAATAAGACACAGTCCAAATATAAAACAAATGTGAAGGCATTAGGGTTAAGCTCAACATTTTGTGTGATCATATTAAATGTAAGTCCTCTAAGTCCAGATACCAACTTTTGCTCCAGTTATAATTGCTGCATTAGAAATTACCCTACAAATCATTAGCTTAAAACAACCCTTTTACTTTGCTTATAGTTTTGTGGGTCAGAAATTTGGAGAGTTCAGCTGAACTGTTATTGCTTTAGGTTTCTCATGCGGCTGATATTAGATGTCACCTAATGCTACAATCATCTTAAGATTCAACTGGGCTGTAGTTACAAGATGACTCCCTCACATGGCTGGCAGTTGATGGAAGTTCTTGGCTGGGAGCTCAGCTTGAGCTATTAATCAGAGCACCTGCATATGTCCTCTTTAACATTGTAAATTTTTATACTCTAAATTCTTATATGATAGCTTGTAACCCAAGAAAATTAGGTATAAATATCATGATCTTTTCTGACCTAGCCTCAGAAGATATATAGCATCATTTCTACCACATCTTATTGCTCGAAGCAGTCACAAGCCTGCACAAATTCAAGCAAAGGGGAGTTGGTCTACATCTTTTTCTAGGACACCAGGACATATGAAAACTGCCATATGACACTCCATTTCACAAATAAGAACAGACCCCAGTTATATGGCAAGTTAGTGGCAGAGACTAGAATAAAGCCCAGATCTTCTGAATGCTCAATAATCCATTTTGGTAGTAACCGAGGACAGAGTTCTAATGACTATGAGGGTGGTCCTGAAAACCCAAGTCACTAAGCTCTCCTGAGGCCAAGTCTTGGCAATGTATTTATTTCTTCCTCAAATTGCTTATTATACCCTTATTTAAATTTAAAGGGGGATATGGGGAATCTTCTCTGGCAATGACTGCTTTCTTGCATCCAAAGAGGGCAAGTTTTGATATCTAACCCATTCCACATGGGGCAGCAATTACCTTTCTTTTCTCTTCTTCCTAGATAAGGGACAAGAATGAAGTTTTTTGTTTGTTTGTTTCTTATTAAAAATCAGTGGGGATCTCTATAAAATCCCCAATTTTGTTCTAGCCTTTAAGCAATCTATGAAACTGAAGCACTGTGTCAGTCAACATCACTTTGAGTGGAGAAAGTTGCAACCCTTGAAATCAAGGGAAGGGTTGATGAGGGCTAAAATGCACATGCTGACAGCATGGGCTCTGAAATCATCATATGTGAGAACTCTCTCCAACAAATGAGTCATTTCTGAGCTACCTCCAATCATGATAATTATTACAGCTATGCCTGACTTGTCAACATAGGCATTTTTTCCTGGTCTTCGAGTAAATGCACACACACTTGCTCCCCTAGAGGGTATGAGAGGTTTTAAGATAACAAGTGGTCAGAACTCCAAACAAAGGAATTTAAATACTTTTCAGTAAAGTGATAAAAATTAGTAAGAGAACAGCTTAAATAAAACACTTTGCAATCTATGCTATTTTTACTCATCTTAATGGACCTGATGTGTCAACACAATTCTTAGAAAAACAGAAATGGACTGAGGTTGAGCCAGGAACAACCTCCACTAGAACCAATCCACTAGCAATTCAAATTCAATAGCCAATCATTTTTCCTCATGATATTTGTGTTTTTTGCATTTATAAGTCCTACCCTTGCCTTAGATCTTGGCTATGGTCCTTACAGCAATGGTGTCCTTTGTTTTTATCTGTAGAGGGTGCAAAGAGTACATCTTCAATGCTATAAAGTTCTTGTCTCTGAGAAAACCCTTGATGGTTAACCTGAGGATAATATCCCACAGAATTTAAACATCTTTATTGGGTTTTCCTACTTTGCAGGAATCTGAACTTTCAACATTCCTCAGTTATTATTTTTCCTTTATTATTGTCAAAATGCAATTGTTTTGAAAATTGTAATAATAGATATATAATAATCAAGATGTTTCCAACAATGGTACCCTAGATTCAGCCCAAAACAAAAAAACACAGATATTAAATAACACAAAAATGATATAACCTGGGACAAAAATAGATTGCCAAATACAAGCAACCAAAGCTTCCAGAAACTTGACTCTGTAGAAGGGACCACAATGGCATTCCATCACCCTCTTGGGTTTCGAAGAACTGAGTCCCCTGCAGTAAACATTGTAGCCCATCAGAGCTGCAAGATCATCTGGTCAACCATTTCATTTTACATGTGGGAAAACTGCAGCCTAAAGAGATCAGTTGTTAATATCACTCAATAAAGTCTTTGTGGGAAAGCTGATTTGTGGGTTGGGAAGACAGGTGCACCTGTATTTTCATCTCCAGGACTTCAGGTGTCCCAGTGTGCATCTCATGTCTAGTACTCCTTACCATATAACCTTTACATATTAAAACTTTTGTCAAGCACAATGGCAACCAGCTGCAGCCTTTGGGGCTGAAGATCTAGTGAAGTGTTGACTTGTATTTATCTTAAAACTAACTAAAAATCCCTTTTGAGGAGGTGCCATGAGAGGCTCTGTGTTTTAATGAGAATATTACAAGCTTTAGAGAGAAAAAGATCTGGTTCAATTTCCAGATCTTCCACTTAAAAGAAGTGTCATTTGCAGGCAAACTATTAGTGTCTCACTTTTTGGTGTGGATCCAAATCCTCTGTGGGAATTTATTAAAAATCCAGAGATGTTACCCTGTAAATATTTTATATATTTATTCTTAAAGGAAAAACACTATGCCAGGTACAAGGGAGACATTGGTGAAGCAGCCATTGGTCCCTGCCCCTTGGGGAAGAAGACAATAAAATATTTGAATTTTATGCCCATGTGCTATGATAGTGAGAAAAGCAGGTGCTATGGATTAAATATGTAAAATATAAATCAACTAAAAATTTCAAACTACTCTATCTTGGAAATATAAAGGAAGAAATAACTATTGTGGGTTTGGGGGACCATGGAAAGTAACATATAGAAAGTAACACCTCAGGTGCCTGGGTGGCTCAGTTGGTTAAGCATCCAACTCTTGATTTCAGCTCAGGTCATGATCACAGGGTGGTGTGATCGAGCCCTGCATCAGACTCTGCACTTAGCGGGGAATCTGCTTGAGATTCTTTCTCTTCTTCTCCCTCTGTCCCTGCCCCCTAGCATGTACTTGCACTCTCTCTCAAATAAATAAATAAATCTTTAAGAGAAAAAAGAAAGAAAGAGAGAAAGAAAGAAAGAAAGAGAAAAAGAAGAAAGAAAAAGAAAGAAAGAAGAAAAGGAAGGAAGGAAGGAAGGAAGGAAGGAAGGAAGGAAGGAAGGAAGGAAGGAAGGAAGGAAGGAAGGAGAGTAACATCTCCTGGGTGTGTTTCTCTGCTGTATAGACTAGAGAAAGTGATTTTGCCTTGCTGCAATTCAGTTTGTTCATCTGTAAATTGGGTATAACAATGTCAACCTAAGATTTTTATGATTACACAATAAGTTGATTTGCTAAGACACTTAAATAGTACCTGGCATATGGTAAGCATTCAGTAAATCCTAGATATTATATTTATTTTTAAATGGATAGGTTTTCTCAGCTAGAGAACAGAAAGAAGGATGCTCTAGGGCCTAGGCATGGAAGTAAGAAAGTATAGAGAATGTTCAGGGTATGGAGACTAGGCCAGTAAGGATCATAGCCAATATTTATTCAGTGTTTACAATGTGTCAGGTACAGTCCTAAGCACTGTAATATATTAACTCATTTAATATTATTTTATGATGAAAAAATTAAAGCCCACACTGTAGTGCATGTAGAACAGAGTCAGTCATTTTTATGCTTCCTATAGCTTCTATAAAATACATCTGTGTATGGGGATTACCATGTTTTATCTTTCTGCCAAGGCAAATAACCATCTGGCATGCCAATTTCATTTATTCCATAGTAAATATGATTTCTGGTTTCCCAGAATTCCCTGTGCAGGGTTTAGATGAACGGTGAACACACAGCCAGATACCCATTATATGTCAGTCACATAATCACATCCTGAAAGGTGCACAATCCACACTACTGCTGGCTCACACTGCCCCTCTGATCTAGACATATCTCCTTCCTCATTAGAAAAACACAGACTGTGGTGTCCCCATTCAGAATGCTATGAAAAGCACTAGATGTGGAAAAAGAACATCAGAGTCCCAAATTAGGCCAGCCCCTTAATCTTTGAGGTCTAATGAAGGAGATCCACTGGAGTAATATCCAAGTGCTCTGTGAACAGTACAGCATGTGCCAATGTCGAAGTTAATATGGTAGTGACAAACTATGTACTCAACTGGGCAAGAGCTTCTTTATTGCTTTGTTTCCATCAAGCACCCTAATTTTGGCTATGAGCTCCCTCCCGCTAGGCTCATAGGATGTTCAGTATCTCATTTGCCAGTCATCAGTTTTCACAGGTCTCTACAGAGATAGCAGATGTTTCAGACCTTGTGGCCTCTTCAGGTCTGTGATTAATGTGCCTAGTTAGGGCCTGGGCTCTTTGTCAGACTGGGTAGGTACCCTGATGCTGACAGACATGCCTTTGCCCTCTACTTTTTTCCTTCACACATCTTGTCAACTGCTGGGTACTGCCAGAAAGCTCAGAGTGAAGCCATCACTGCTTCATATCCCTCTTTCCAGACTCAGTCCTGGCACATCTCTCCTCTTCTCTCTTTACTTTTCCAACTCCTCCCCCCGATTTCCTCTCCTGAACATTTAGCATCCTCTCTGTGATGGGCATGGGCCTTTACCATTGATAGAAATGATTCCTGACCTTAGACTGTTTTCAATTTTTACTTTGAGACAAATCCCTGGCCATGGGATCATAAACATGAAAGGGCCTCACTGTGCTTTAAATAGGAACTAGGAGTGGAGAGATAAACATATGAAGATAACAATAAAAAATTAACATACCATCCTGCTACATATATAAGTAATCATACATGCCAGAGTGTGGAAGAAAAATAACTGTCAGAATTGAAATATCTGAGTTCAAATCCTAGCACTGTTTTACCACTGGCTGTGTGACTGTGGGTAAATTATTTAACCTCTCTGAATGTTTCTACAGAAACCTCCATTTCAGCATGTGAAGTGAGAATTTATGGTGTATACACCATAGAGATGTTGTGACGATTAAATGGGATAAATGCAGAGCTTCTAGGGTGTTTATTAGTTGCTTTATTCAAGTTTGTTTTCTTTAATGAATGCACCGTATTAGCAAAAGTTATTTATAGACAGGTCAGAAAACCCTTCCTATGTATTTTCAAGATTGACTAATTGATGGGGCGAAAGTAGATCTCAGCAGCTACAGAAAAAAAATGGATTTCTTAGGGGACAGCAGCAGCTCTCTCTGGAGGCCACCATGGAAGTAGACAGAAACTTCTTCTCTGACTCTAGCCTCACCGAATTGTGTCCATGAGCCCTGGCAGAGAACACAATATGCTAAAACACCTCTCTACCAAGCCCAGGGAGCATTTGTTGAGACAATTATGTAATTTCATTCCTTAAAATTAACGGGAGTTGCATGTTGGCAGTGCTTCTTTATACTGAGTCTGGACATTGCCTTTCTACTGGGTTCCTCTAGATGCTCTCCTCATCACCCCTGCCACTTGGGGAGATGCTGGGCTCACAATAGACATTGATGGGGGAGGACAGAGATACCAGAACAGATTGGAAAATTAGCCACCATCTTCTCAGGCTTCTCTTGTGGTCTGTGAAGCCTAAGGGGATAGAGAGGGAATTAATAAATTTTTTTAATTCAGTTATAAAAAGTAAATAAATCGATATGTAATCTGGGATATTGACTTATGTAATAGCATTTGTTGCTCTGGCAAAATGATTGGATTTATGAACTGGGTGACTCCTGGAATTAAACTCAGGGTAACTGAGAGCTGAAGAGAGCAGTTCTTATCTGCTGCAAGTCATTTTTTCAGATCTTGGGAAGGCTGAGAGAGAGGCCATAAGAGATGGGGAACAATCTGCATCAACATGATTTGAGAGTCTCAGCACATTTCTTTCCATTGCCTTTGATGTGTCCTTTCTCCTCTGCTCTGGCCCACTTACTCTTCCTTCCCACATGATAAAGACATTATCATGGATTAGTGCTGCTAAGGCCTCCAAAGACTGATGATGGCACCTGATGCTGCCACAGGTTTAGAGTTCCTAAGATAGAGCTACCAGCTGGAGTAGGCTGGCATCCCTATGAGATGGTAACAACAGAAGCAAAACAGGTGTACATAGGCTAGAGTATCTGAAGGAGATAAAGGTCAGGAGGGTACTAAAGAGAGAGAGTATGGTCAAGCCCACAAACCACCCAGGAAGAAAACATATTGGGCATCACTTGGCCTTGCACTACACCAGGGACAAACCAGAGGATGGAGTGGGATAAAGAAAAAAAAAGTGAGGCAAAATCTCTGCACCTGGGCAGAGTAAGAGCTGTTCAGAAGGATGAACTTGAAACTGTTAATCAGCAAAAGAATAAAAGTGTGTTCTTGGTCTCCTGGAGTCTGAGGAGCTTGGCTGTGACTTCCCAGCCCATTCAGTGCAAGATAACTCAAGGAGGAATTTTTTAAAAGCTGTTCTTAGATAAGATAGAAATTAGAGCATTTTAAATCTGAGTGCTCCAAATGACTATCTACCAATCATGGATAAATTCCTTTTCTATTATTTCTCAGATACAATCAGAGCAGAGGGTTTTATTTTATCACCAAGACAAGTGAAGGTTTGTGTGTGTGACAAGAAGTACAAGAAGGCAGCTTATCCATGTGAGTCCCGTGTGAGTTCCACCCTGTTCTCTCCTTTAAGCAACTTGCTCAAGGAAATGCCTGTTCTTTTCTGTCTTAAGCTCCCTGTTAGCACTGATTCTGAACAAATAGATAGTGTGGTCCTCCTGCTCTCTCCTACAATTCTATCACCTGAAAGCACTTGAAAAGGAGTGCTTCTGAAGAGGGAAGTGGTGGAGAGAGAACCCCAGGAGACCCAGTTTTAACACAGCTCTGCCCCACTGTGATGTCTTTTTACTGACACCAATTCTCACACAAAATGTATAATTTTTACATGCCAACAATCAGTTCTCTGTCCCACAGTTCAGTCTTCTGACACAAACTACCCAGAGTTAGCGCTACACTTAGAGGTTTAAGGGCAAAGTCCCATAAGACTGCCCTCACTTCAGATGCCAACCACAAACAGGGTGTCCAGGCCACCCACACTTCTGTCCAACTTGGCTAAAAAATTAGGAGTTCCTACCACCCCCTTCAGGTTTGATTGTTTGTTATAACAATTTGGAGAACTCAGAGAAACCCTTTACTAGAAACAGCCAAATGGAAGAAATGTGCAAGGCAAGGTATGGGGTGGGAGAAGGGGCCATGAAAATTCCACATCCCCTCTCCAGGCACTCCAACCTTTCACCAACCCAGGGCTCTCCAAACACTGATGTTTTGGAGTTTTAATGAATGTTTCATTACATAGGCATGACTCATTAGATCATTGGTTGTTTCGTGATTGACTCTAATCTCCACCTTCTCTCCCTTCCTGGCAAACAGCCCTCAAACAAAAGCTATCTGTTCCTACCTCTTACCCCCCAACCCCCATCTCATTAGCATACAAAATACATTATTATCACTTAGGAGATTCCAGGTGTTTCAGGAAGTCAGTGACAGGAACTTGGGACAAAAATTATATATATATATATATATATATATATATATATATATATATATATTTATATGTATGATGTATATATATGATGTGGTGTATGGTGTGTGTGTATCTGTGTGTGTGTGATGTATATATACATCATAGCCACTGAGGTGTGAAATCTTGGATCTTGGACAAGACAGCTAATACTTCAGACCTTAATTTATTTTGACAAAGAGGCTTATGGCACGGGGTGTACCATTATATCTGAGTTACCTCCTTCTAATTCTGACACTCTGTAGACACATCATGCCAGTTCTATACTGAGGTGAAAAAGGGCAAAATGGGGAGAATAAAATATAAATGCATGTTGTATACAGACAGAGGATGGATAAGATATGTTAGTTGTGGAGTTAAAGAGAAAAATTTCAGCCTTAGAATTTCACAGTCTCATAAAAGAAGGTTAAAATATACTTAAAAGCTGACAAGAAAAGTTTAGAGGAAGACAATAAGTAACCATAGAAGAAGCAGGAAATGGAAGGAAGAAGGCAGATCTGTTGACTGGGACCAAGAGTCTGGTCTCCACTGATCCACCAGGCTTTGGTGAAAACTGAACTTTTTTTCCATCTCTGGCCTAGAATCAGATGACAGAAATGTCATATTCTCTCTCTCTCTCTCTCTCTCTCTCTCTCTCTCATACACACACACACACACACACACACACAGAGCAGGACTACAGCATGCAGTCTAATTGAGCTGATACCAGCCAGCAGCCTTGCTGCGGACAGCTCAGGGACATTTTGCTCTGTCTAAACGAAGACTTCCTCCACCCACCTTCCCTGAGAGTCTGCAGGACACTGAGGGCTGAGGGAAACTGTGTTTTAACTTAGCTAAATAGTAGGAGGTACCAGAGGAGCTGATAATGACTTGTTTAGATGAAAAATTATAACTGATTTGTTTAGGAAAGGATGAATGTTGAGCACAGCACCCCACAAATTTCCTACAGGTGTGCTCCTCGATAATGATGTGTTTATTCTGAGTTACATCCCATGGTGAATTTTTGTATAAAATTTAAAGAATAAAACAAAGATACCTTCTATGACTATGGTTAGACATTTATATGAAAACGGAAATATCTTAAATCTCTCTTCTCAAATGCAAGCTTTTTTTAATCCTGCTACAAATATGCAGTAATTTTTTATTCAAAAGTCAAAACTACATGGCTTGACAGTTTGCCTCTTGAGTCAAACACATATCACAAATTCTGTCTCCACCTCCTTGTTGTATAAGAAAATTAGAACAGGACCTGATCAGCCTTGAGAGTTTATGGTGAGCCCAGTGAAACCCCAAACAGATGTCCAAATGTCTCTCACTTGACTCACTCTAAGCAGGAATGGCTGTCTCTCCAGGCACATTTTGCCAGTTTCTCTTGTCTTCCTACAGAAGCTGATACCCTTCTGCCTATGGCAAAGGAGAGATCTCCTAACTTACATTCTGAATCTTCAGAAGCAGAGGGAAAACAATAAAATCCAAATCTTGCTTCTGAAGAGCCTCAGCCACCTCCTATTTGTACAAAATTGTCTATGTATTTCTATACTCCTCGGGAAATTTTTTTAAGTTTTTATTTTGGGGAAATTTGTTATAGCTGCTCACAAGGTTGGTAGATGCTCCTTCTAATATTTAAATTAGTAAAGCACTGCAGGAAAGCAAATCTGCTAGGAAGAAGTTGTCTTGGTCCTTCCAAAGCCATATATAAGTGTTTGGATTCTCTGCCCTCATTGAGCTCCAGGCTCTGATTTCTCTCTTCCCCACTATACACTGAAGGACAGCTGGATGTGTGAAATGGATGCATATATACTTCTAAAAGTGACTGGGTAACAGGATGAAACATCTAATCTCGTAAACAGTTGTAAAATTCCTATTAAATTCTTGTTCTCTTCATTTGCAAAGTAAAATACATTTTTTCCTACATAGAGGGGAAATAAACATAGTATATGAAAGAACATAAATCGCAAATTAGTATATTCCAAATCTATTGTTTTTAGATTTAAAATTACTTATATAAGACTAGGGTAGAAGTGGCATAGTTGGCTGATGGAAACTGGTGGGATACTCAGAGCCGTTTCCAAGGTCTTGGAAGAGCCCAGCCCCGCTTTTCCTGATAGCTCCTTGGTGGTCTCAGCCCAGCTCATGATGTAAGGAAATACGTATCTTCTCAGATCCTCAAGTGGAGCTGTGAGGCCCATGTTTTCAGCTTGTCTCCGTGGGTCCCTTTTCTAAGACTTAACAGCAACAATCTCCTTCCCCCAGGAACTCTTCAGAGAGGGCACAAAACAGTTCCCACCTAGAGTCTGGGAAAGTAAATGGACAAGCAGAACTATTTATTCTTCATATGTGAGAGGCTTCATGCATTTTGCTATTAATAAAACAGATCTACTAGTTTCTGTAAGATCTTCCCTAACTAAGAGAATCCCTTTGGTTCTGGTTAGAGACTGTTTCCCTGCTTATAAAGAGACACTTAAGGCCTTTCAGAGAAGAACCTAGCAGTTTATACACTTAGCCAAGGAAGGTATACACTTGACATGACTTGGCCTCAAGCAGTCAATGAGACTTTGAGGAGCCCACAATGTTCTTGTGGGGACACAAAATAAATATGACTAGGGCTTTGAGTCATACAAGTCTCAAAGTTCATTCTGACACAAGTGCCATATGATGCTAAACAAGTCTGCCAGCACTTTAAAGCTTCAGATTCCTCACTAAAAAAATTTTCCCTTACAGAGTACCTGTGAGGACTAAATGCATACAGTAGTGACCAAACACATGCAAAGAACAAATAACACTGACTTTACCCAAATACCTTAAAATAATAGAGAAAGTAGAAAACTACTAAACACATTTTAGGGGGTTATTATAAGCATAATAAAACCTGACAAAGACAAGGAGAAAATAAAAAAGAGGAAGAAGAAGAAAAGAAGAAGAAGAAGAAGAAGAAGAAGAAGAAGAAGAAGAAGAAGAAGAAGAAGAAGGAAGGAGGAGGAGGAGGAGGAGGAGGAGGAGGAGGAGGAGGAGGAAGAGGAGGAGGAAGAGTAGGGGGAGGAGAAGGAGAGGAAGGAGAAGAGGAAGGAAAAGGAGAAGGGGAGCAGGAGGATGAGGGGGGAGGAAGAGGAGGCAGAAGAGAAGGAGGAGATGGAGGAGAAAGAGGAAGAAGAGAAAAATGAGGCAGGAAGAAAAGGAGGAGGAAGAAGAAGAGGAAGAGGAGGAGGAAGAAGGGGAGGAGAGGAAGAGAAGGAGAAAGAGAGAAAAGGAGAAAGAAAGTTATTACTAATGTTTCTTAAAACATACATGAAAAACCCTTAACAAAATATTAGGAAATCAAGTCTAATAATACACAAAACGTATCATACATTGTGGCTAAGTAAGGTTTATTCCACTTAGCAAGTGGGAATACAAAATTGGTTTAACGATTAAAAAGTAAACATTGTAATTCATTATATCAACAGAATGTAGGAGAAAAATAACATGATAATTTCAGAAGATAGTGAGAAATGTGACAGAGTACAGTAAATAATATATTTTGAGGAGAGATAATTGACATTAGGTTTTTCTCTTTTATTCAAAAGAAATGAAAACATGTCTTCAAAGGGACTTGTATAAAGTTCATAGCAGCTTTATTCATAAGACCCTTCAAAGTAGAAACAACCTAGGTATTCATCAAAGAAGAATGGTTGAACTCATTGTGGTATATCTATACAATGAAATACTATTTAGCAGTAAAAATAGAATGAACCAATAATGCACACAGCAATATAAATGAGGTTCAAAAACCATATCTGAGTGAAAGAATGTTTATACAAAAGTGAATGCACTATATTTCATTTATATGAAGTTTTAGAAACAGTCACAATTAATGGTGAATTAATCAAAATAGTGGTTTCCTCTGGAATAAGGGGGTAAGAATTGACTGAAAAGGGACACCAAGTACCTTTCCGGGGTATAGTGGGTTAAACTGTGTTCCCCTAAAACATGTTGAAGTCCTAACATAAGGTAACTGTGAATGTAACCTTATTTGAAAATATGGTCTTTGTAGATGTAATCAAGTTTTATTCCATACTGGAATAGGGGGGCCCTAAATCCAATGCATATTGTCTGGTATCCTTATAAGAAGAGAGAAACTTGGAGACACATACACACGTGCACGTGCACACACACACACACACACACACACACGTGGCCATGTAAAGATGGAGGCAGAAATACCTACAAACCAAGGAACACCAAGGATTGCCAGCAACCACCAGAAGCTAGAAAGAGGCAAGGAACGATTCTTCTCTAGAGCTCTCAGAGGGAGCATGGCCCTAATGACATCTTGATTTGGGGATTTTAGATTACTGAACTACATTCAGAAATATGTAAGAGAATATGTTCCTATTTTTTTAAGCCACCCAGTTCATGGTAATTTGTTATGGCAGCCCTAGAAAACTAAAACATGATGTGATGATATTTTATATCTTGATAAAGACTTGGATTACATACATTTGTCAAAACTTATCTAATGGTTCACTAAATATTTGTATATTTTGTTGTATGTTCTAAAAATAAATAGTAAAAAAATTGAACAAATATTAATGATATATAAGCAAAAGTTTGAAAAAAGTCTACTGATGTCTGAAATTTACCTTGAAATTCATAAAAAAGATTGATTTTTTTGGGTAGAGTTGTAGATATATAGAGCTATACTAAAGAAAGTAGCATGAAATGATGATTATCAAGCTGATGGGTATATGAGTTTTCAATGTAAAACATTTTTTTTTTTTTGTATGTTCAAAAATTTCACAATACACTATTGGAGGAAAAAAGTGACACAAGATCCCATGCTTTCTGATTCTGGATCCAGTGTTCTTTGCCTACCATGTCAGAGTTCCTTTAAGTCAGAACTTCCAGAGATTGAAGTAGCTGCAACACCAGTACCTTGGGGTCTGTGTCTTGCATTGACCTCTTCCTGATTTGCACTTACTGTCACCCACACCAGCCTGAGGGAACCAGAGGCAGTTTCTATGATGAGATGTCCTATTGCCTGAGCCCTGAGAATGTGGGTTAAAATATTGCCTAATCTCTGTAGAAAACTTCAAAATAGTTTCATTCATGGTTGTCTGATTGGTTAGAAGGTTGGTACACAACAGAGAATGCCTTATCAACTGGAACAGCAGGACCATGCTCCTTTAGCTGAAGAATTTGACTGTGGAAATAAATAATTCAGGGGAGAAGATGTCAGAAGGTACAGACAGTGGGATACTCCTTTCTGCTCTTACTCAACTCAAAAGTTATTCCTCAAGGAACTGGAACACTTACAGTAACAGAGATGTATATCAAGCCATTGTGGAAGGTAGATTTTTATCCACAAAAAAAAAGAAGCAAGAACCAGAATACACTGGGTCAATCTTACCTCCAGTCTGGAAGGAGGCAGAGAAGAGGGTGTTGATTGCAACACAACTACCAGACAGATGATTTAGCAGAAACCCTATGTGTTACATTAAAAAAGTCCCATGAGGGACGCCTGGGTGGCTCGGTCGGTTGGGCGTCTGCCTTCGGCTCAGGTCATGGTCCCAGGGTCCTGGGATCGAGTCCTGCATTGGGCTCCCTGCTCCATGGGGAGCCTGCTTCTCCCTCTGCCTCTGCATCTCTCTCTCTGTCTCTCATGAATGGATAAATAAAATCTTGAAAAAAAAAAAAAGTCCCATGAACACAGTCAGTTGCGGGAAGTAATCATTTCTTGGGTCACTTATCCAAAAGCACTTATAAGATAGAGGCTACTGAAGAACACATTAAGATGATAAATGGTCTCCTGCTTTCAGTAACTAATAGGTCAGATTGAGGAAGCAGAAATGACTATCTCAAAAGAGGAAAGAATATGAATGAAGCAAACCCCTGGGAACTATAACACAGGGACTAGCAAATTTAGGGCTCCAGAGGAGGCAATGTATTAAGGCACTGGAACATAGCACAGACCTAGATTAATACAGAGTTGAGAAGAAGGTTTATAGAGGAATTTATAGAGGACTCTGACACAGAAGAGCACTGGGCTCTCTCTATGTCTGAGCCAGGTTTTTTGTCTTGGCTTGGAGGGCAACCTTTAGTCTCTGAGGTGAACAAGCCTTCCATTATCTTGGAGTTTCAGTTTTCTTAAATGTAAAATATCCTCATTCACAGCACAAATACAGGTGCATTTATTCTTTTAAGGACTATAAATGCTGTGTAAATATAAAGTAATTTTATTGTTAATTGGTTCTAAGTTTAGCTGTTTGTACAATTTTCCTTTCTAAGGATGATGGTGGAGAATAATTAGGTGAGGGCATCTGGAGTTTGTTTCTTCAGAAAAACAAATGGACTCCTTGGTCTTATATTCTGCCCCATCTCAGAGGCCCTGGATTGTCAACACAGGGGCTGATTCTCTGGTTTTTGCCTCCTTGAAAATTAGCCAAGGAGGTTGTGTTCTCCCTGTGTTCACTTACCACCTGAGGCAAATGCAACTGTGCTGTTTGTGACAAACAATTGTCAGAGAACATCTTTGGATAGTTATATTTTTTAGCAAAATCAGGAAGATGACTAAATTATTCCTCTTGTTTCTTCACCAATATCTTATGACCTGTGGCAGATGAAAGATAGCTACAAAGTCTTTGCTACTTCTCCAACTAAGAGATGAAGTCTAATTCCTCTTCCCTTGAATCTGAGTGGGCTATATGACTGGTTAGCCCAAATATATCAAAGAAAGACCCTGCTAAAGGAGTTACCTTTTAAGCCAAGTGTCTTGCTTAGTGATCTTGTATTATTGAGTTTCCTCGGAGGTGTTATTCCAAGTACAGTAAGGGTGTTGGCCTTCTTACCTCTTAGGTAATCAAGAGCTATCCTATTACCAAGAACAACTTGGGCCAGAATGTCTAAGGATCTTTTTTGGACAGCATTGTCTTGCAGCAAAATCTGAAATATCTTTAAGAGTTAAGGAGAGGTTTCTGATCTAATTTTTATTTACATTTATTCCTAACCAGAGAAGAATGGCTCTGTCAAATGAAACAAATTCTGAGTCATGAATGCCTGGTGGTAGGTCCTTTCTAACTCAACAATGTAAATTGAGGGGTGTCAGCCAGTGAGATGTCTTAGTTCATTTGTGGAAAGTTAGGGGCAAGTTAGATAGCCTAAGAAGCATTGTCCAGATGTGCACCAGCTATCTAGGTATTCATAGGACCAAGAAGAATAATCACCACAGACAAAGATAAACCCTGTTCCCATTAGGGTCCCATTACTGTTAATAAATTCATTCACAGGATGGGATGCCTGGGTGGCTCAGTCGTTAAGCGTCTGCCTTCGGCTCAGGTCATGATCCCAGGGTCCTGGGATCGAGCCCCACATCGGGCTCTCTGCTCTGCGGGGAGCCTGCTTCTCCCTCTCCCACTCCCCCTGCTTGTGTTCCCTCTCTCACTGTGTCTCTCTCTGTCAAATAAATAAATAAAACCTTAAAAAAAAAATAAATTCATTCACAGGAATTGTTGTATTTACCTACTCAAGCACAGGGTCAGTCAGGTTTTTAGGGCATATGGGAAGAGAATATCTGGGCCTGAAATAAAGAATTATTTTAAGTGCCTTTCAAAGATGGTTGATGCTGGAGAGATCTCTTGGTGTGTCAGGCCAAATCTGATACAGATAATCATGGGACTGTGGGGGTGCAAATGTACTAAGATTATGTAGGTAACTTTCTAATTAGAAATGTAGTTATAATCAGAGAAATGTAAAAACAAGGCACTAGAGGTTCTGGCCATCAAAGTTGAACTTAATAAGAGACTCTTAAGGTGAGTTGATTGTGGTTTATGATGATATTGGAAATAGAAGAGAAATTGGTCACAAGGAGGACCAGAAGGTCTCTAGCACCATAGATAAATTGGAATCTTTGATGATTCAAATCCATGAATATGAAAAGTTATTCCCTTAGCCTGGGAGATATGGATGGGAGCATTGTCTTTCCAGGCCAATACCAGAGTAAAAAAACACTAATCTGTGAGGAATTGACAGGACAAAGAAAAGCTATGTTTGGGAACTTCAATTAGGAAGGAATTCTAAACAGAATTTTGGTGGGGTAGTAAATTAGTAAAAGTACAAGGTTTGTTTATACAGTCTTCTAGACTCTGAATTTCTTATCTTTGGTGGTAAGGTTGCCTTTCATATGGAAGATTTATTTCCTGCTTTCTGGAGACAAAGCAGGGCCAGAGTATTTTTCCTTTACTGTTTCTTAAATAACATTAAGTCAAAATATTCTAAGTGGCACAACTTGGAGCACCTGCTCTTTGCCTCTACAGTCCCCTCATGGAAGAAATTAACTGTAATTATCACTGAGGAAGCACACATATTGGCTCACTTGACAAAGACTTTAAATCAACTGTCTTAAATATACTCAATGAATAAAGGAGATATCATGGACAAAAAACTAAAGAAAACTAGGAAAATGATCTAGAAACAAATAGAGAATGTCAATGAAGAGATAGAGATTGTGAACAATAACCAAACTAATTCTGAAACAGAAATATACAATAACTGGAATGAAAAACACAATAGAAAGTTTAAATAGCAAATTTGATCAGCCAGAAGAAAAAAGTTCTACAAAGTTGAAGATGAGGCAATTGAAACTATCCAGTCTGAGTAGAAAGGAAAAGGAAAAAAAAAGAAAAAGAAAAAGTCTGTCTACAAGACCTATGGGAAACCATAAGGTGTACCAAAATGTACATAATGGTTGTCCCAGAAGGAGAAAAAAGAGAAAGAAGCAGAAAAAATATTTTATTTATTTATTTATTTATTTATTTATTTAATTTTTTATTTTTGGGGGTACCAAATTACTTTATTTGAAGAACGGTACAAATGAAAGAAGTTAAGTGGGGATGTTTTGGTACAACTTAAAGAAAAGGTAAAGGTAACCCCAACATGCATGCACTGCCTCAGTGACCAAGGAAGTCACCCTTGTGGCTATGGGAAGACAGCCTAAGGCTTAGCTCTCACTATCACTGTTTCCCAAGGTGTGCTTGTCAAAGAGATACTCTGCCATGCCAGATTCGGGAGCCCCCATCTTGTGCAGGTTGGTTAAGTGGTCACCCAATTCTGGGATGGATTTCACCTGCTCATTCAGGTAAGGCGTCTCAATGAAGTCACACAAACGGGGGTCATTTTTATCAGTGGCCAGTTTGTGCAGTTCCAGTAGTGACTGATTCACGCTCTTTTCCAAGTGTAATGCACACTCCATTGCATTCAGCCGGTTTTCCCAATCATCACGGTCTGGTTTCTTGATATCCTGAAGGAAGATTCGGCCACCTCATTGGTTCTGCAGCTTCATCAGTTTCTCAGCATGTTCCCTCTCCTCATGAGATTGGTGAAGAAAATATTTGGCAAAGTTCTTCAAAGCCACATCATCGGTCAAAGTAGTAAGACATGTACAGGTAGACCTAGGAAGCATAGACCTCCAGGTCGATCTGGCGGTTGATGGTGGCCTCCGAGTCCTGGTGGTAGTTCTGGCTCACTTGCGAGGGGGACGCGGTCGTCATGGCAGCGGCTGAGAAGAGCCGCTGGCGAGCTGCGGCTGTGCGGCGCTAGAGCTGGGGGCCTTGGAGCGGTCCCAGGGCGCTATGAGGAGATTGCGGAGGGCTGGCTCTGAATGGCCTGTCGGGGTGGGGGCGTAGCGCCGGGTTCCGTCCACACACTGTTGAGGCAGGAAACCGCGGCAACTCTCGGCAGAGGCTGTCGCAGAAAGAATATTTAAAGAAAAAGTTTTTTTTAAAAACTTCTCAAATTTGATAAAATACACAAATCTACACTCAAGAAGCTCAATGAAACCAAATAAATATAAACACAAAGATATCTACACTGAGACATTTTATTATCAAATTGTTGAAAGCAAAGGAGAAAGAATCATAAGAGCAAAAAGAAGATACTTATGAACACAGGTTCCTCAATAAGATTAACAGCTCATTATTCATCAGAAACCAAGAGGATCAGAAAGAATGATATAACATTTTAAATGGGCCAAATAAAAAAGCTAACTAATATGTTTATGTTTATGTCTATGTTTAACAGAATTATACTTCAAAGCTGATAGTGAAATTAAGACATTCTCAGAAAAAAAGTTCAGAGAGTTTGCTTTTAGTAGACTTGAATGACAAGAATGAAAGAGAAAGGAACATTATCTAACTCATTCTATGAGGCCAATATTACCCTGATACCAAAGCCACACAAAGATACAAGAAAATAAAACTACATAACAAGATTCCTCATTAGTATAGATGTAAATGTAGTCAACAAAAGAGTAGCAAACCAAAACCAACAATATCTTTAAAAAATTATGTACAATGACCAAGTGGGATTTTTCCTAGGGATATAATAGTTGTTCAACATAAGAAATTAATCAGTCTAATATATCATATTAATAGAATGAAGGATAAAAACACATGATCTTCTCAATTGATAGAGAAAAAACATTTGAAAACATCACACACTGTTTTATGATGAAAATACTCTGAAAACTAGGATTTGAAAGAAACTTTTTCCATATGAAAAAACCATAGTGAGGGCCACCTTGGTGGCTCAGTCAGTTAAGCGTCCAACTCTTGATTTCAGCTCAGGTCTTGATCTCAGGGTCATGAGATGGAACTGCAAATTGGGCTCCAGGCTCAATGTAGAGTCTGTTTGAGATTCTCTCTCCCTCTCCCTCTGTCCCTCCTTCTGCTCATGCTCTTTCTCTCAAATAAATAAAATATTTTTTTTTAAAAAAGGCCATAATGAGGGACACCTGGGTGGCTCAGTCGTTAAGCATCTGCCTTCAGCTCAGGTCATGATCCCAGGGTTCTGGGATTGAGACCTGCATTGGGCTCCCTGCTCCACAGGAAGCCTGCTTCTCCCTCTCTCACTCCCCCTGTTTGTGTTCCCTCTCTCACTGTCTCTCTCTGTCAAATAAATAAATAAAATCTTTTTTAAAAAAGGCCATAATGAGAAAAATCACAGCTAAGATTATATTTATTCGTGAAAAACTAAAGCTTTTATCTTGAGATCAAAACAACACAAGGACACTTGTTTTCACCATTATTACTCAACATTTTACTAGAAATGCTAGTCAGAGAAATTAGGCAAGAGAAAGAAATAGAAGACATCCCCTTTCCTCTCCCCCAGAAAAAAAGTAGAGAAAAATAAAGAAGTAACACTATCCATATTTGCAGATAGTGAATTAATTTAGCAGTTTCAGGTCACAAGATCAAGACACAAAAGTCTGTTGTGTTTCAATACATCAGCAATGAATAATCCAAAAATTAAATTAAAATAATTCTATTTACAAAGGTTCAAAGCAGTATACCTAAGAATAAATTTAACCAAGGAAATAAAGTCTGAAAACTAGAAAATGTTATTTAAAGAATTAAAGACAACTTAAATAAATGGAAATATAGCCTACGTTTATGGATTGGAAAACTTAGTATTATTAAAATGGCATGATATCCAAAATGATATACAAATTCAATAAAAAAATAACTATCAAATTTCCAATAGTCTTGTTTTATGGCAACTAAAAGTCAATCCTTAAATTTATATGTAATTGTAAGTGGTTTCAAATAGCTAAAATAATATTGAAAACAATGAAAAAGAAAAAGAACATTGTTATGGTCCACAATACTCAGGGAAAAAAAGGAGCAAATCTTTACGACCTTGGATTTCACAATGGATTCTTTGAACAACAGAACAGAAAAATAAATAAATAAGACTTCATCAAAATGTAAAGCTTTCGTGCATGAAAGAACTATAAAAAAGTTAAAAGAAAACCTATAGAATAGGAATAAATATTTGTAAATATATATTTGATGAGGAAACAAGGGACTTATATCTAGTATATATAGAGAACTCCTACAATTGAACAACAAAAAGACACATCTCCGAAAGAGAAACATCTACAAAAAAACGGTATACAAATGGCCAAAAAAGCACATGAATAAAGGTTACCATTATTAGTCATTAGGGATATACAAATTAAAATACATTGAGGTATCACCTGACAACTATTAGGATGGTTATAATAAAATTAAAACATGGGGTGCCTGGGTGGCTCAGTTGGTTGGGCATCTGCCTTCGGCTCAGGTCAGGATCCCGGAGTCCGTGGATCAAGCCCCGCATCAGGTTCCCTGCTCAAGCGGAGAATCTGCTTCTCCCGCTGCCCCTCACCCCACTTGTGCTCTCTCTCTCTCACTCTCTCTCTCAAATATCTAACTAAATAAATAAAAATCTAAAAAAAATTAAGACAATCAAACTAGTTCTATTTAAGGTGTCGAGAAATTGGAAAATTACTTGTGGGAATTTAAATTGGTTCAGATGCTACTGAAAATAATTTGGTGGTTCCTCAAAAAGTTAAACATAGAATTACCATATAACCCTGAAACGTAACTCTTAGGCATATACCCTACAAAGTTGATAAGAGATACACAAACAAATTTATGTGCATGCATGTTTTTAGTAGCACTATTTACTGTAGCTAAAAGGTAAAAACTGCCTAAATGGCCATTAATGGACAGATGGATAAAAATATGTGGTATACATGTACAGTGGAATATTATTCAACCACAAAAAGGAATGGATTGTTAATACATGTTGTGACATGGTTGAATCTTGAAAACATTATGTTAAGTGAAAAAAGCCAGCCACAAAAAAACACATATTACATTCTACTTATAAAGAATATCAACAATAGGTAAATTTATAGAGACAGAATGCAGATTGATGGTTGTCAGAGGCTGTAGGAAGGGGGAAATTAGAAATAATTGTTTTGGGATATGGGGTTTCCTTTCAGGTTGATAAAGATATTTTGGAACTAGATAGAGGCGGTGGATAGACTGTTCTGTATCCATACTATGCAATTCTACTCAGCAATAAAAGGATTAAACTACTGATATACATACAATGACCCAGGCGAATCTTCAGAAATTATGCTAAGTGAAAAATAAAAAATACCAACAAATTACATACTGCATAATTCCACTCACCTAACTCCCTGAAATGCCAAAATTACAGAAATGAAGAACAGATTAGTGGTAGGCAGTGGTTAATGAGAGATTAAGGAGGGAAGAAAATATATGTAGCTATAAAAGGAATTTTTATGGTGATAAAATATGGTGTATTCTACTCTGTCAATATCAACATCCTATAAGTCTTCAAGATGTTACCATTGGGTGATACTGGGTAAAGGGTACAAATGATCTCTCTGCATTGTTTCTTGAAAATGCATATAAATCTACAGTTGTCTCAAAATACAAAGTTTAACTTAAAACAAATAAATAAACAAATATGTTATTTGCTTCTAGTTGTTTGAAAAATACCTATCTCCCTACTAGACTTTAAATTTCATGAATGAAGTTATGGCTGTGTCTTGTAGAATCAAAGTAAAATGAAATCACTTATGTCAGAGACAAAATGGAAACAGTCAACACGTACATAAAAGAAACTTAAGCTAACTCTACATGAATTTACAGCTCTTTTCAGAAATCAGTAGAAGACACAAACCAATCCCCAAATGCCAAATCTGTTTGTACAATCTCTAGTCCTCTTTTTTCCCCTGATTCAGCTACCCCAATCCAAATAAGGAAAAAGATCACTTGGAAACCAATTAGCTGAAAAAGTTACCAACTTTCACATTTATCCCATAAAAATTCCTTAGTCTGTGAGGAACTCAGAATTTATTGCTCCCATAGCCTTGAGTTTTCTGGTTGCAGGTCAAAAGCCTTACAAAACACTCATCTTTCTGTTTTGTTTTATTTAGTATGCAGAGTTTGGTTTTTGACAGTCTGTAATGTTCAATGCCATAGTTTCTGTGTCCAACAAAGAGAATCATCTCAATATCTATGGAATACTGAGATAATTTAATAAATGAGACTGAGCTCAAGGGGGTTAAGTGATTCCACCAAGGTCACAAATAGGTAATGTTGGAGCAGGAATTTTAACTCTTTATATAATTTCATATAATTTCTTTTATGGGGTAATATGTAATTACATATTAATTTTATATAATACATAATAATATAGAATAATTTTATATGTCTTGTTTATGTCTTCCAAGCCTAGGAAACTATTTTGTATTTAAGTGATATTTTAATAAGCCAATGATGGAGCAAGAGACGGAAGTTTGTTAATATGAAGAATCTACTTTCACCTAGATATAGGTAGAAGTTCTGGACACTTCCTGGCCAGGCAACTGAATGTTGAAGGGCTGTACACTATTAATCCAGCTCACTCTTGAAACCAGACTCCTGCTCTGGGGGGATCGGGATCCTGTTGACTGACTCTCTTAAACAAGTTCTATACTCTCTTTATCAAGAGGTTACCTTGTCTTTTCTCATAAATAACCCACGGGAGGGCTGAAGCCTATCCACTCAAGTCTCAACTCAGAGGTGTGTCTAGGTTAGATGCTTCTTCAGCCTCCAACACAAGAACCTGGGACTCAGCAGCCAGCCCTGCTCCAATCAGCTGCTATTTCTGGTTCCCATCCTCAATCCAGCATAATTTATTTTGTTATGAAAATCAGAATATGTATACAGGTTATACAGGTTAAGAAATAGGAATTTTTATACAGGTTAAGAAATCAGAATATGTATACAGATTAAGAAATAGGAAACCAGAATTCTGTTGACTTAAGATCCATGCCTGTGACATTAGTCAATAACCACAGTCTGTAAGTGGACCATTTGAGAGTCAGCCAAGAGCCACTCAGTCACTGTACTGGCAAGTCACTGTACAAGCCACTATCGCTTCCATGCAGAACATTTTCATTAGATGCTTATATAATGATGCTTCTGTGTATGTTTCAGAAAGTACTAAACACTTTTTAAAATGCGAGTAGTTTCAAGTACCTTTGCTCTTAAATTTCCAAGGGTAAATAAGCACTTAGAGAGTGCCAGTGTCATCTTGGATGGATTTATTACAATGCCCAGTATGAACCAAGAACAATTAAGCACCTGTAAATATTTGGTGATGGAACATAGCATAAAGGAGCAATGGCTACATGTTGGAAAATGCCGACATACTAGGAATTGCTTGGACAACTGTCTAAACTTTTGTATTTTTAGCTAGATATTTGAGTTCATGTGGAAACCACCCTTTTTTTAATTTAAATTCAATTAGCCAAGGTATAGTACATCATTAGAGAAACCATCTTGATATATTGAAGATAAGATCAAGGATATTAGAAGTGGAAGGAATCTTAGCATTAGCTCATTTATTCCTGAGATCATAATCCCAAATGTCACCAATGATAGCATAGATTTAAAAAATCATCATTAATACTTGAGAAGTGTTAAAGGATAGAAAGTCTAAAGATAGTGGCAAAATAAATATCACATGCCATAGAAAAAGCATTCAAATTCACAATTTACAAAATATAGACCAACATTATACATTTGGAGTTCAGATAAGGCTACAGGCCACCAGTTTGCAACATCTGGTGAGTTAAGTCCTGTCCTTTGTTTTATATTAAGAAAAAGGAATTCCAGATGATTGGCAATTGCTCTAAGGTTACAAGGCAAGAAACCAGTAAAAATGAGTGTACAACCTCATTTTATTCCATAAAATAAATTATGGTTAACTAGACCCAATTTGTATGTATTTAGTTCTATTACCATATACCAGTGGTGATCCTCCCCATTTTTATTTTCACAACCAAGGCAGGGAATTTGGTCATATTTAATAATGATCCCAACTACTCTCTCTTTTTTTCAAGCACTTTGCCCTTTGGCTACACTTTCCCTACTTTCTGTCTCCAATCACTTTCAAGATCAGACTAAAATTCCCTAGTGTCCCCATACTAAAATAAAAACCACAAACACAACACAATAAATCCCTTATTTAGTTTTACATTTATTTATAGCTATAGTTCCATTTCTCTCATCTTCTTTATGTCAAATTTATTGAAAACTAACAATAGATGCTATCTTTACTTCCTCACCTCCCATTAGATATCTTGATCCATTCCAAAGGCTTTTGCTTTCTTTACTTGACTTAAATGTTAGTATCAAGGTGACCAATATTTCCTTGTTGCAAAAGTAATTGTTAGGTTTTCTAAGTACAAAACCACACATAGCAATCGCGTTGACACCAGGGGCTGCTCACAGAGTACTGTTCCAGGAAGTTGGGGATAGTGAGAGTAAATGCCTGCCACATCTCAATACATCTTTAGTAAATCCAGCTCTTTGTTCAAATGCAAGTTGAGAAATAGTCCTTGAACTTGGAGCGGGCACAGAGGGGACTGAGAGCAAGGACTGTAGGAAGGATGGGGGTTCTAGTGAGATGAACATGGAGACTAGGAGATGGGCCTGTCAGGGATGCACAGGCTGAAACACTTTCATTCAAGATTACTACCATGTTTATGTCACCAAACCTGTGTTCCTATTTGATCACATTTAAGTTTTTTTGTTTTTGTTTATCTTCTAGCTTCTGGGATATAAAACTCAGAAAGGTGAATTGGGTGCTACTAAGACACACGGCTTTAAGCTGAAAGAGACTTCTTTTGAGTTGAATTTCCCACAAATTCTGTAACTGCTGGGTGTGTAAGTGCTTCAGGAATACATCTCCCATTTTCTCCATCCACCTTTAAGGTATATAGTAGCTCCCACAGAATTCTATGGAGAAGGAAAAATGATTTTCACTCTACCCTTCTAGGTTCCTGGCTGAGAGACTCCTGTAATTAAAAAAGGAAGGAAGGAAGGAAGGAAGGAAGGAAGGAAGGAAGGAAGGAAGGAAGGAAGAAGGAAAGAACTTCTGGGAAAGATGGTGGAATAGGAGGACCCCAAGCTTACCTTGTCCCATGAATATAACTAGATAACACATACATCAGAGTAAATAACCCAGAAAATGACCAAAAAACCCTAAACCAAACCAAACCAAACCAAAACAAAACAAAACAAAACAAAAAAACTGGCAGAACAGACTCTCCATAGCTAAATGTAGAAAAGAGGTCACATTGACAAGGGTTTAAAGGGCATAGATGCAGTCAGTAGCTAAATGGACCTGCAGGACTGTCTGAAGGAGGGAGCAATGCTGTGGGCATGGAAAGGAAAAGAAAGACCCTCATACCGGGCATCTAGGCACAAGAAACCTACATGGGGAAGATGAATCCCCATAACATTTGGCTTTGATAACCATAGGGGACAAATCTCATGAGTTCTTACAATTGGCGGGCTTAATACCTGGGACTTTAAACATCAATGAGTTAGCTCTGAGAGAGCCAGAGGGTGATAGAAAACTGAGTATCTGCCCTTAAAGAGATAGCACAACAAACAGCCCTGCTGAGATATAGCATAAAAGCAACAGATTGAAAAAAATGGCTGTGTTATATAAGAGGGAGATTGGTTTACTAATCTGAAAGCATGTGCTGGGGGGCAGGAATAACTGAGGAACAAAGGAGCTATAGGGAACCATTTTCCTCCCCCATTCCCTATCGTAGACACACAGATACCTGTGGCAACCAGAGGAACAACACTCCCGGCCTAACTTGCTAACAGTATGCCCCACCCCCACATTATCCTGAAGATACCTCCCCTCCAGCCAGGTCTCAACTCCAGGTCTCCTCCCACAGTAGACCTGCTCAAAACTTGCTAACAGTGTTGCCATACCCCAGTACGCTTCTGCAGATCTTCCCCCTCCAACCTGGACTGCCCTTCGATCCCTGCAGCTGCAGGTGCTCTCCCATGGTAAACTGTTGTGGACTGTGCTAGCACCAGGTGCCCTCCCCCCTCCTTCTCCTGTGAATCTGCCCCCTTCTAAATACCCCTGTGAAGAGCTCATCCAAAGCTGTGCCATAAGCATGGGGGTGTGCAAACAGCCCTGACAAGAGCCAGCAGCACTCTAAAGTGACTCCTGCCTTGGGGATAGGGGAAGATAAACACACACACCAGGCCAGTTGTGCCCCAGCAGTGGGCTGGGGGCAGACATTTGCTCTGACAGCAGGTCTCATCCACCAATAAAAGCTTCTCAGTGGTCACCACAGAAAAGTGCCTTGCAGCTTGGTGTTACTGCATCTCTGGTACACACATGCTTTCTGAAGAGCAGGAGACACAGTTGACTTTCCTAACAGTTGAAAACAGAGAGTTAGACAAAATAAAGAGATAGAGGAGTATGCCCCAAATGAAAAAAACAGGACAAAATCACAGCAAGAAACCTCAATGAAACAAAGTAATATGCCTGATAGATAATTTAAAGTAATTATTACAAAGATACTCACTGGGCTTGAGAAAAAAAAAAAAGTGGAGGATCTCAGTGAGACCCTTAACAAAGAGATAGAAAACATTAGAAAGAACCAATCAAAGATGTAGAATACAATACCTGATATTAAAAAAAAAAAAAAAAAAAAAAACACTAGATGGAATAAATAATAGGATAGAGAATGAAGAAGAAAGAATCAGTGACCTGGAGGACAGAATGATGTAAACCAATCAAACTTAACAGGAGAGAGAGAAAAATAATAAAAAATGAAAATAAACAGAGGAAAATCAGTGGCAACATCAAGCATAATAATATTTGCATTGTAGGGATCCCAGAATGAGAAGAGACAGAAAAGTTGGCAGAAAATTTATTTGAAGAAACAATAGCTGAAAAATTCCCAAACAGTGAGCAGGAAACAGATATCCTAAAAAACAAAACAGAACAAAAGTAGGTGCGATAAACTTAGATTTGAAGGTTTATTACAAAGCTGTAGTAATCTGAATAGTATGAACTGGCACAAAAATGGACACACAAGCCAATGGAACAGAAATAAATTCATGATTATATGGCCAATTATTCTTTGACAAAGGAGGCTAGAATATACAATGGGGAAAAGACAGTCTCTTCAGCAAAAGGAGTTGGGAAAACTGGAGAGCTACAAGCAAAAGCATAAGACTGCACCATTTTCTTACACCATACACAAAAGTGAACTCAAAATGGATTAAGGACCTGAATCCATGCAAGTCCTAGAATAGAGCACCGACAATAATTCCTCTGACTTCAGCCATAACAACAGTTTTCTAGATAGGCTTCCTAAAGCAAGGGAAATAAAAGCAAAAATAAACTCTTGGGACCATATCAAAATAAAAAGCCTCTGCAAAGCAATGGAAACAATCAACAAAACTAAAATACAACTTACTGAATAGGAGGAGGTACTTGTAAATGACATTCAATAAAAGGTTAGTATCCAAAATATATAAAGAACTTATTTAAGTGAACACAAAACCCCCCAAATAATCCAATTAAAAAATGAGCAGAAGACATGAACAGCCATTTATTCAAAGAAGACATTAAGACAGATGGCCAACAGACACATCAAAGGTTGTTCAACATTACTAATTATCAGAGATATGAAAATCAAAATCACAATGAGATGTCACCTCACACCTGTCAGAATGGCTAAAATAAAAAACACAATAAAAACAAGTGTTGGTGAGGATGTGGAGTAAAAAGAACCCTCTTGGACTGTTGTTGGGAATGCACATTGGTGTAGGCATTGTGAAAACAGTATGGAGTTTCCTCAAAAAATTAAAAAATAGAATTACCCTATGATCTGTGGCTTGGAGCTCTGAGGAGAGAATCTGGTCAACTACAGCTCCTGCCCTTGAGGGGTCTGTAGTCCAGTTGGTGGATGGGGCCAGGACAGAAATGGCATCTTGCTTATGGTGGAAGAATTTTTTGCACCTTATAGGTGAAAAGGAATATTAACACCTGTCTATAAGCCAGATGGCCAGGCCAGCCATGTTAACACCCACTGTGACACCACTCCATTAGAATGGAGTAAAAAAGCCCTGAAAAATGAGCTGTCATTCATGTACCACTTGTTGCAGGCTGAATAATCAGTAGAAATAAGGAAGATAAGAATTATCTTGACTAGGGAAGGTATTTTTCATACAAGAATTTCTATTTCCTGCTTTTAAGGAAATGAAGGAAGATGTCTCCCTGCCTCAGCAACAATGCACTAACCACCACTTAAAACCAATGAGAAACCTTCACAACTGATGTAGGAAAGAGGTTAGGGTTTGAAGCCAACAGCCAAGAAAGATTTCTTGAGATGTCTTTGGTGCAGAAAGGTGGTTTTATTAAAGCACGGGGACAGAACCCGTGGGCAGAAAGAGCTGCAGTGGGGTCATGAGAGTGGCCCATTATATACTTTCAAGTCAGAAGGGGGTTTGGGATAGCGTAAGTCTCTAAGAAATTTTAGAAGCAAGGTTTCCAGGACCTTGATGGGGCTAGCTATTGTTGGGGAAAGGTCATTTGTTACGGGCTAACAAAACCTTAGTCATGAGACCCTTCAGATGTATATCGGTGGGTCATATGCTTGGGGGATGATGGCCAATATGTATCTTGGGGGTTTTAGGGATAAAGAAAGTTTCCAAAAGAATTTTTATATGTTAAAGTAGGTTTACAGGGTCCTGGGGGCAGGGGTTCAGGCTAGGATTGCCTTCTGTCCTTAACAAAGTGTCAACATCAAGGCAGCTGAGTCCCTAGAGGACTGTCATTCTGCCTGTTTCAAGGACTTGTCAATGGGCTGTAGGGAGTAAGAAAATTTAATAATTTTTCTTTTACCTTTGTTTCCCACATCAACCTCAAACTCTTGTTCTTCTTCAATGAACTTTTGTTCAAAACAACCCTCCCAATTTCCTACTAAAACCTCACAAAAGTTGACCTTCCCTTTGTCTCTTCAGACTTGCCTGTTGTTTGCCATAGTTTGTCTCAAATTGCAATTCCCCTGCTGTTCTAGAATAATCTTATTTTGCCTGTAAAATAACTGGCTATTTCATTTTTAAGGTTGACACCACTAAATGCAACATGACATAACTGTAGTTTACCCATATACCTCAAGTAACTGCCACAGAAGGCAGAGTGAGCTAAAGGCCTTTGGAGAAGCTCAGTACAATACGAATCCTAAATAAAGGCAAAGTTACAGATAAAGGATTTTGGAATGGTTTTAAGGAGTAACCATATACATCGGGGGTCTTGAAGGATGTCAGGATTACAGCAAAGAGAAGGATGACTACAGGAAAGCCCAGTGGTATGTTGAGAACGATTGGGAAAGTATGTGTTTGCATTTCCCTTGAGTATGTATTTGGGAATGAAGCTGCTGGTTTACACAGTCTGCATGAGCTCAGCTTTAGTAGCTATGCAAGCAGCTTTAAAAGAATAAGTCAATCAGAGAAAGACATGTATCATATGACCTCACTGATATGAGGAATTCTTAATCTCAGGAAACAAACTGAGGGTTGCTGGAGTGGTGGGGGATGGGAGGGATGGGGTGGCTGGGTGATAGACATTGGGGAGGGTATGTGCTATGGTGAGCGCTGTGAATTGTGTAAGACTGTTGAATCACATATCTGTACCTCTGAAACAAATAATACATTATATGTTAAAAAAAAGAAGAAGAAGATAGTAGGAAGGGTAAAATGGAGGGGGGGAATCAGAAGGGGAGACGAACCATGAGAGACTATGGACTCTGAGAAACAAACTGAGGGTTCTAGAGGGGAGGGGGTGGGGGGATGGGTTAGCCTGGTGATGGGTATTAAAGAGGGCACGTACTGAATGGAGCACTGGGTGTTATACGCAAACAATGAATCATGGAACACTACATCAAAAACTAATGATGTAATGTATGGGGATTAACATAACATAATAAAAAAAATGATGTTTCTCTTTACACTCCCACGCAAGTGCATTTTCTTCCAATTGCATGTCCACATGGCCAATGGTCACTTATCAAAAAGGATATGCTTTGCAGGATGTGGCAAGGCAGTGTCACCTTTTGTTGCAGATCCAAAAACCCTGGATCCATTTCTGGACTCTTCTTTTTGGCTAGTTCATCTCTTTTTGCATCAATACCACACTATCTTAGTTAGCTTTGTAATATTTGGTTGTGCTAGCCTTTCAGCTACGTTTTTCTTTTAAAAAATTATTCTTGTCTTTTTGCATTTTCATAAGAATTTTTGTATCAGCTTTTCAACTTTACATACACCCACAACATAAAATCTGATAGGATTTGAATAGAGATACTATTTAATCTATAGATTTAACAATGAGCTTGGCTTTGGACTGTCCTATCTACTCTTCCTTTGTGAGAGTTAACTTATGGGAAAAGGATCAAATCTCTGCCTTCAATCTATAAAGAATTTAAGATGAACAGGGAAATAAAGCCCAGTTCAGCATCAAGAAGCCAGCAGTATTATAATTTCCTCACAATGGAATTGCAGAAGAAAGACAGCTTAGAAAAAAATGTTGCAGAAGGAAAGCTGTTCAAGGAAGGCTGATGGTCCCCATGTTCCCTAGAAAGGCTGAGATAATGCCCTGCACTCTGCTTTGTAAAGTACCTTAAAACAACAACAAACAACAACAACAACAACAAAAACCTCTCCTTCATTTTTCACTCTGCTCACTTGATTGAATAGGCTGCTGTCCAGCCAGGGGAAACTTGCCCTGAGAATAATGAGGGCTGCACAAAGGGAGACTGGAACATGGAGGTACAGAGCTGAGATGATCCTCTCTATCTACTCCTCAAATTTTTGCTTCAGGAAAGAGTCAGTGAGGAGAATGCTGCAGCCAGAAAGATCTACCCTCCTGCCCTCTGCACTACCAGACTTCTTCATAATGCAGTGTGATTTTCCCCAGTGTCTTCCTCAGTCACACAGCTGGCTAGTGTCCCAGGCTGTCAAAATCCAGGGCCTGCTCAGGTGGCCACTCTCCCTCATGTTCCTTCTTGCACAGACCTTGATGAACAGTTGATTTTCAGCAGAAGGCCAATGCCTTTTGGAAGCAAAATATTAGTTGTCTTGCACTGTGTGGTTTTTATAGGAGCATCCTAAGTCATAGGCATATTTCTTTCTTCCTAAATTTTAAAACTATCCCAGGGGACCTGAGACCACCTTTCTGGCTATCAAATTTTACTCTCCCTACTCATAAGCACATACAATTAAATGACTATGACTACTCTGGACACCTAATTCACCTACAGATAAACTTGCCCCAGTAACACTTCTGGATTCCAGTCAGTAATCAGCAACTCTAATAGCAAACTCTCCCCTCTGGAACCTCCTTTATGTTTGAAAAAGATCTGATAGATCCCACTGTGAAATGTCCCTTCCCCCGTAGACGTAGTTTGTGTTTTTTTCAGGCAGTCACTATCAATTATAATTGATTTATTTTGATTTTTTTCTGTTTTCATTTTTCCCTACCCTGGTGAACATGTGACTGTGGTCATTTGCCCATCTCAGCCCTGTAAGCAGGCATCCTGGAAAGCTCAGTTCTCTCCTGCCATTTCCTGAGGGTAGAAAATGCCTTCCTGAAATCAATGAGACTAAGGAGGTGGGCAAAACCCATGGGGGGCTCTTATTTGTTATAAGTGAACAATGTGAGTTCAGTCCTTGGTGAGTTACAGGTAGAGACTGTACTAGGTGGAGTTGTCACACAAAGAAACTTTATTTGCAACAAATAAGAAGACAGCAGGGGAATGACTTCCAAAGCCATGACTCTCTGAGCAGGGGTTACTGAGTTCCCTTTTTTTTTTTTTTTAAAGATTTTATTTATTTATTTGACAGAGAGAGATAGCGAGAGAAGGAACACAAGCAGGGGGAGAGGGAGAGGGAGAAGCAGGCTTCCCGCGGAGCAGGGAGCCTGATGCGGGGCTCGATTCCAGGACCCTGGGATCAGGACCCTGGGATCACGACCCGAGCCGAAGGCAGACGCTCAACGACTGAGCCACCCAGGTGCCCCTAGTGAGTTCCTTTTATTTAGAGTTAGGATGAATATTCAGAAAGAGAAACTTTGTCATCACTTGTAAAGGCAAGCATAAAATTGAACAGGCATACTTGGAAAACATGCCTGTACCTGCATTCTGTTATGTTAATGAAGCACGTGCTTCTTCTAGGACAGAGACTGTAACATTGTAATGAAGAAGAGGTAACTGTTGAACAAGAAAGGGGCTACAGGCATGCTCTGAGATGGGATCTTGGGCTCATTATCCTGGGTAAAGAATGCAGGGCCTTGTTTACTTTTGAAATAGCACTGGGAGTTTTTAACCATTGATTTATTTTCTCTGATATGGCTAGGCTAGAGATTGTTAGTTTTTGCATTCCCCCTTTTCCCCTTAAAAATCCTTAACTACTGAGGCTTTTGTATTTATTTGTAATGCTCGCACCTCCTAGGAAGTCCTGCAAGAAGTGTGCTTGGACAAGTAGGGAATAGATCACAGAAAATAGCTGAGGGCCCAAAATGACTTCTCTTGTGTCACAAAAATTATGTTTTATCTTTCTTTTGGGGTATTCCCTAACTCTTTCTGCTTACATTGTCTCTCAGGGAAGCACATGTGCTAAGTAATCAATGAATAATGGGATGGCTATTATCAATGTTATTTCTGGTGTTGTAATATCAGTAAGGACTATCCCAGCCAATATAGGGTTTGGAGTTAGGCAGCCTACATTTTCATAGACTCTGCCTTTCTGACCATCCATCTTTTTTGTGTTAACTCTGTTCAGAAATCATTGTTATGAGACAATGAACTACTGACGTTAATGTGGTAAATCAGCCCAACACATTAGGGCTTTCAGTAAAGATTAGTTCCCTTTTCTTTAATCCTGCTTTTCCAAATTCTCCTTCGTGGTGCTTCTAGAGCATTCTCAGGCAGGACTTTTGTCAGTCAGTATTAGAGCAAGTCACCACCTGCTCCAAGGCTCTCTTAGCTACTGGACTATTATTTAGATATTACCAATATACAAGAAGGCATCTTTCTAATTCTTTTAGAAATGGGAGCAGAAATGCAATTGTGTCTTCCAAAGTCAGGGCCTGGACCTTTCATGGCAGTATGTTTATCTGCTATAGTAACGTAGATACATTGCATGAAAAAGGGATACCTCAGACAGCAATGCATATTTGGGATTTCTACATATCCAACTGCTTTGCCTTGAGTAGTCATAGTATCTGGGTCAAGGAAAGTTTTTAAAGAGGTTGAGGCAGGAAAAGAGTGACCTTTAAGCATGTAAGGGCAGAGAGATACAGGAAGCTGGGCATGCAAGCACAGTGGACAGAACACGGTTTGTCATGAATCACATATCTCAGTAGCATGTTAAATGCCCCCCCCCATGTGATTTTTAGTATTATAATGAGGGAAAATGTCAATGAAAGGTCAACATTGGGTCCCACCTTGGCACAGACTGGTTTAGTTTAGTCTTCACAAGTTTTCATAGTTGAGTACCTCCTTTAGGTAAGCATCCTGCTTCCACGTTCCTGCAAGATACCCTACTCAAGAGGCACAGAGTTTTAGCTATCAAGGAACACTGGGCTGGGCAGTAAGGGTTGAGGGGATCCAAATCCAAATACTGCTCTGTCTCACGTGTAACAGGTAAAAGTCATCCTTATTACCAGAAATAAGGAATTTAGGGCCAGAAATCTCTATAAGCAAAACTTGTTACTTCGTCATTAATTTATTACACAAAGACGAAACTTTTTTGCCTTGTCATTTCTTCACAAATTTATTATTTTCTTGTCTGAAAGGTATAAAAGCTGACTGCTTTGGCTACTGCTTTGAGTCTTTCTCTCTCTTTCTTTTTTTAATGGGGCTCCTGTGCTTATGAAACTATTTTTTACCTGTTAATATGTCATATCAATTGAATTATTAGACTAGCCACAAAACCTAGAAGGGAAGAAAGAAAAACTTTTCTGCCCCTAAAATTTTGGTGCTCAATGTGGGGCTCTCCAATGGATGAATATTTCTTATTCTGGGGCCACTACAGCTGAAAGATCCTGGAACCTCTGGCAGAAACTGACAGAAGGTAAGAATTTTTACCATATCAGTCTCCTGGATCTCTGCCTGAAGAGTCTGGTGGAAGCAAGAGTGGTGAAAGTCCTTTTGTTTTTCTAAATTTAGATATTAGAAGGAGAAGGTATTTGTGTGAACTAGTGTCTTGTATACAGCAACTCTGGTAAAGATTTGCTATAAGTACCCTTGGTTTCTATTGATCTTCTTTCTCCCAAAGATGGTAATTGTTTTCTTATGTCTCTGTCTTTTGTATCATTTCGTTATAAGGAGGAAAGCCATAGGTTAGAAGGCAGAGCTCCTATAATATGCTTGTTGTTAGAGCTGGCTACACACTGGTGAGTTCATGCTTCTCACCAGACCAGTATCCATTTAGACAAACTTTACTCTGAATCTGCAATGTAAAAATCAGATGAGGTTTCCTTTTACCTTGTTCTATGTCCTGACAGCTTATCTTTGTGAGGTGTGAGAATATTTTCTCTGGCCTCCACTAGCCAGAAGGTGCATGCACTGTTGTGCATCTGGTGGCCAAATAGCCTGGGATTTTGAGACATAGAGTCACAAGCACCATTCTTTTTGTCTAACTGTGCCAGCTCACAGAGGAATTTGTCATGAGGGGTCTTTGCTATCTCAGCCTTTATAGTCTTCCAGTGCTGAAAAAGTTCCATTCGAGCAGTGGCTGCCTGGCATCACATATAGTGGACCTATGAGTGCAAGTGTCTCATGATCTCATGGGAAACGGGAGACACGATTTTCATTAAACCATTCTTACTACCAGTGACAACAAAGGTTTTCATTTTCTTAGGCTGAGAGTGAACTTTCTGGATCTTATGAGGACTGCATCTTTTGCACCCTCTTTTGGAAGACTTCTTGTGTCCATGTTAAGCCATAAAAAAACGTTTATTGGTTTGAGTCACTATTGAGATTAATACAAATCCTATTTGTCAAGGGCCAAATGATAGACCTTTCGAATTAGAAAAACTTCTATATTTGAAAAAAAAAATAGAGATCCCTCATCCTAAAGAACTGTCTTATTGATACCTATGGAAAAACCAAATTTAAAAGTACATAAAAAGGAGGATAACCACCAGCCCCCGAACTCTCTTAACAAGATGAAAGAATGGGAATTAAACATATCAAATACTGAAATCTGTATCCAATACAAATTCCCCTTCTTAATATCTGGCCCTAATTTCTCAGCAACTTCCCTTAGCTTCCAAAACTCTTCCACAACATCTCCAAGACAGCTTTTCAACTTCCCTTTTCATACAAGATTTACAGGGAGCACCCCAGCCTGATCTCTGGGCCAGAGTATATAGATGACCTGTAAGTATTCAAAGCCAAGAAGTGAATTTAGCAGAATCACCTGGGATGGACAGTAAGGCTCATTTTGTTGTCCCTTACAATTTATCTTACTTTCCAGAACTCTATAATCAGGCTCTGTAAGCTTCAGGTCTTCTTATGCCATGTCCTTGTGGATGAATCCTGGACCCATCACCACAAAGAATTTATCTGTCTCCTGGACAGCAACAGATCTTTAAAATTGTAAAGCCTTTTTATTTCCACTTTCCAAAGATCCTACCAAATTTAGAGAGAAATTAGATTAGAAACAAATTACAACCCCACTCATAAAGACCTTGATTGGCTGTGTTAAGAGATAAACTGGGGTGTATTAAATATTTTAGGAGTTTATTTGAACAAAAATCAGTTTGAATTGAGTAGTAACCAATCTAGCAGATAGGAACTCCAAGGAGCTGTCCAAAATGAGACTTTTATAGAGAGAAGAGAGCAGGAAGAAAGAAGTTATGCTGGCTAAAATGTAAGTTATTGCAAGGTTACTTTCCTTCAGGGGATGGCAGGGATCTCTCAGGCAGATTACCTAAGTCATGCTGACCAGGTGATTCCTGATTGGCTAGTTTATTTTTTTTTATTTTTATTTTTTTAAGATTTTTATTTATTTATTTGACAGAGAGACACAGTGAGAGAGGGAACACAAGCAGGGGGAGTGGGAGAGGGAGAAGCAGGCTTCCCGTGGAGCAGGGAGCCTGATGCTGGGCTTGATCCCAGGACCCTGGGATCATGACCAGAGCCTAAGGCAGATGCTTAACAACTGAACCACCCAGGCACCCCTTGATTGGCTAGTTTACAATTTTATTTCTGAGAGAACCAAAATAATAATTAAGTCTTGATATGATTTTGTGGGGTTAGCATAAGAGATTCCATTTGGGGCCTGTTGTCATTTTTAACAGCTGCTAAGTGTATCCATCCCTCCCATGATTATACTACAGTTATCAGACAAGTCAGATGCCCTGGGCAGGAAAAAAGAAAACAACAACAACAAACAAACAAACAAACACCCTCCAGAGGAAACAGATGACCAGAATTTCTTCTAGGCTCTCCTATAAATGATCAGGAAATGGGTTAGCTGGAGGTTAATGTTTCATGGGCTGATAGAAGCAATCATAGAGGTTGTCTCCCTAAGAAAAATTGGTCCAAGATTGAATTGTACACTCAGTAAAGATAGTATTTAAAGGTCTTTGTAAAACACTTTACACAGACTTTACAAAGGCATCCTGTATTAAACTCTAGAATGTAGAAATCTTTTGATTTCCATTTTCATTGCTAATCTTCTTCCTGATATAAAGAAGCAAATTAAGGAAAATGTAGTTGGATGGTGACTCAGTCTTTTGATATCATTCAAGCTACAACCCAATTATTTGAAAAATTAGAAACATCTGTTCCTATTTAACAAATCAAGTTATTATAGGACCAGAGGTGTGGCTCCAGAAACATTTCACAGTCCATCTATCTTTTTGCCAAGCCCCAAACTTTCTTTATTCATCTCAAAATGCTTGCATATATTGTGAAAAATCAGTGCATTGGAAATACAATTGTCCTGAACTTAAAAAAAAAAAAAAAAAAGGAAATTTTAAAATAGTAATTACGCTAGACTTCTGATAGACAAATATACCCTAAAATTCTTAGGAGAAAGCTTACATTCTTTTTCTGTCTCTTCAACATGTAAATCTTCCCATGTTTTTGAATTATAAACATCCCAGGACATACTAAAACACTACCCACAATTACATGAGACTGAAGGGGAAAAAAAGGCTTTTTATTTTATTTATTTATTTTTGACTGTTTTTTAAATTAAATTAAATTTTTATTGACTTTATTTATTTATTTATTTATTATTTTAAAATTTAAATTCAATTTAATTAACATATACTGTATTATCAAGATGCCCAACGACTGAGCCACCCAGGTGCCCAAGCTGCAGGGTGCCTGGGTGGCTCAGTTGGTTAAGTGTTTGAGTCTTGGTTTCAGCTTAGGTCATGATCTCAGGGTTGTGAGATGAAGCCCCATGTCAGGCTCCACACTCAGCGGGGAGTCTTCTTGAGATTCTTTCCCTCTGCCCCTTTCCCCACCTCCGCTCCCCACCTTGAGAGTGCCCGCACGTGCACTCTGCTCTCTCTCAAATAAATAAATAAATCTTTATAAATAAATAAATACATAAATAAAATACAAGCTTCTATAAAGGCCCCCTGTCCAAACTGTAGTCTACGGTCTCCATAAGATTACTTATCAAGAGCAACTACAAATCTTAAAAGACTTCTCCACAAATAGTAAACAACTTTAGCCAGCTGAGTGGGTAAACTTAACTTATTCCAATTGCCAGAAATAAAATTTGGATCTAATTGGTATTTGTAGAGTTTTGTATTATTATGCCTGACTCATGGTTCAAATTTTAGAATGATAACTATAAGGCATCTGTTTTTGTCTATATATGTATATTATAGTTATAGATATGTGATATTTTTCTTCCTCCAGATGATATTACCAAAATTAATTTGCAAAAAGCTCTATAATTAGCTTAAAGAAAAAGAAATCACTTATTGAATTCAATATTTCTAAACTCTCAGAAATATAATAAAAACTCAAATGTTTTTCAAATTCACATGACCTGGGATAATTTTCAGTAAATAAGAGCTAGTTTAAGATTGTTGATTTAACTAAAATAGGCATGTCTTCAGAGTTACCAGCATTAAATATACTGCAGACACACAATTTTTATTCTACCTGGGTTTACTTGTCAAATAAACTCACGTTATCTTTATTACAAAATTTGTCAGCAAGAAAAATACCTTGGGATGATAGCTGACTTTGTCTCGTAAAATTTTCATGAGTAATCTAAATATAATTGTTAGGAACAAGTGAATTAAATAAATGTAAGTGGAATAAAAGTTTTTAAGTAAACTTTTCAACAATAATTATGTTAAAAAATATGTTAGTTTACTTTTCCAAATCTCCTTGGTAACTTAAATCCCAAGGGTTTTGCTAATTTAAGTTAAATGATGGAAATTCATTAAATATTCTAAATAATTTCTAAGTAAGATAAAATACAGAAACATAAATTATTGAACAAAGGTTTATCCACTTTTGGCTTCTTATTACAGATAAGATAAAGATGTATCTGTTAGTACAAGTCTTGTGCCACATTGAAAAAACTTATGCTATGAGATAGCATGTGCTTTTAGAGGTTATGTTTATTCATAAATTTGACAATCTAAAGAATGCTGATAGACAGTTCATGATTGCTTACTTCTTAGTTTTCACTAGAAATTAACATTTGCAGGGATTAAGAATTCTAATTACTATATGCAATTAACTACTAGAAATAATAAGGGAAAAGTTTCTGTATGCAAAGAAAATGGGATGTGGAGCACCTGGGTGGTTTAGTCAATTAAAGGTCTGACTCTTGATTTCAGCTCTGGTCCTGATCTCAGGGTCATAGAATGGAGCGCACATCAGGCTGCACACTCAGTGGGGAGTCTGCTTGAGTTTCTCCCCCTCTCTCTCTCTCCCCTTCTGTCCCTCCCCTTGTTCATGCAGACACTCTCTCCCTCTCTAAAAATAAAAATAAATAAATCTTTTTAAAAAAAGAAAATAGAATGTATTTTTAGTTAAGAAAAGGAATGAGGTAAAATGTATTTTTGTTAAGAGAAAAAAATGGAAATCTTTTCCTAAAATAAAATAACTGTTCCAGAATGAGACATAAAAGAATGAAGGACAAATTAAGTAGACAGAAAGTTAGGAAAAGAGAGAGACAGAGAGACACAGAATTTTACTTGTGTGGTCAAACTAGCTAAGAATAGATGAACTTATAAATAGGTGTTTAAAAATAAAGTTTAATATCAATTGTGAACAAAAATTTTTCTTTCTTCTGCTAAAAGGACAAAGTTTTCTTGGACTATTTGTCTGTTCTTGGTAAGATTATAAAGTTTATCTTTACCTTTTTAAGTAATATGCCTAGAAAGTAAAGAATTTGTGTTTTATCAAAATGATTTACTTTGCTTCATGTTGTCTTTATCAGGTCTTTAATTTCTTAAGAAAACTATCTTCTCTCTTAAAAGAGCTATTGGGGAAGGTATGTGCTATGGTGAGCACTGTGAATTGTGTAAGACTGTTGAATCACAGACCTGTACCTCTGAAGCAAATAATACATTATATGTTAAAAAAAAAATAGAGGGGCACCTGGGTGGCTCAGTCGTTAAGCGTCTGCCTTCGGCTCAGGTCATGATCCCAGGGTCCTGGGATCCAGCCCCACATCGGGCTCCCTGCTCCACGGGACGCCTGCTTCTCCCTCTCCCACTCCCCCCCTTGTGTTCCCTCTCTCGCTGTGTCTCTATCAAATAAATAAATAAAATCTTTAAAAAAAAATAGAGAAGAACAAGATAGCAGGAAGGGAAAAATGAAGGGGGAGAAATCGGAGGGGGAGAGGAACCATGAGAGACTATGGACTTTGAGAAACAAACTGAGGGTTCTAGAAGGGAGGGTGGTGAGGGGATGGGTTAGCCTGGTGACGGGTATTAAAGAGGGCACGTGCTAAATGGAGCACTGGGTGTTATACGCAAACAATGAATCATGGAACACTACATCAAAAACTAATGATGTAATGTATGGTGATTAACATAACATAATAAAATTTTTAAAAAGGTAAATAATAAAAGCAAAATATCAGAAACATAAAAAAGAAGAGCTATTGGTTTTACAATTATGTAACTTTCTATATTTACCTGTGAAATCTTTAATTGTCACTTTGGCTAAATAGATACCTAAGCGTTGTTTTAAAGTGACCTATGATCTTAATTAATCAGATGTTTTAAAACTTGATTTTTGACAAACCTTCCAAAAATCAAATTCAAAATTTAGACTTTTTGACCTCAAACCAACTGGGAATTTTTAGATGGCCTCTGGAATGTCTTGAAAAATGTGTTCTCTCTCCTTATAAAAATAGAGATGATAAAACTAGTCTTATTTGATATGCTAAATTGCATAGGAAGCATTATTAAATAAGGAGCTATACTAACCCTTATTTAGATTGTATTTGTATGGTTTTATATTATTAATATAAGTGTTCCAGAAATTGTGTAAAATTCCAAAAAATCAAATATGTGATGTTAGTCATAATTCTAGTCATTATCTTAAAATGTTGTGTGTTACAGAAGTAACCAAATTTCCTTGTCAATTGCATTACAATAAACACCTTTATTGATCTTTAACAATGGCCTTTACAGACAGGTGTTGTTTTACTCTGATGGTTTTGCAAAAGTGTTCCTGTAAAAGTGCTTTATCTTCAAAGAGATTCTGGAAAAGGTTAAGAAATACAGGTTTCTGATAACTTTTATATCATACCAATGAACTGGTTCAGAATTTATAAAACTAATGGAGAAACATGGCTTCATAAAACTACTGACAGAAGACTGAGATTAATGAGAACTAGTTACATGGGACTAAATAAACTGATGAAGATGATTATTAACTTTTACGACTTTTTGTTTGACACATTGTGGGTTCTTTGATACTTTGTTTTTCCAGATTTAAGGAAACCTTTCCCTCTTGTCTCTGAAGCCATCAGCAATTTGGTAAATATACCTTTGTAAACAAAGATGAAATGATTATTTTTTTCTCCCTACCTGACCCTCCATCTCCAGAATTCCAAAACTCTTAGTGAGTATTCTTATTTTCATGGCAATATAGTTATTTGTATAAGTTCAATAAGAATCTGTTCTCCTGCAACAGGAAACAACCAGAAACATTACCAAGGCTTGACTAGAGTGTCACATTTGATAGAAATCTGCATAAACTCAGATATGACCAGAAATATCAACCAAGAACTAAGGTTGACTTTATGAAGCCAATAAAAACCCCTTGAAAAAATTAGTCTAACACCTTGCCTACAGGGTTCCTGACAGGCTCACCAGGTAAGGAAGGAAGGTCACTTCCTGGCAGATCCAAGGAACTTCATGTTATTTTGACAACCCCAAGAAGAGAGGAATTCACCCAAATCTATAGGTATCACAGGCAAAATCTGATGACATCCTTGTCTTGGCTTCCTAGCTCCAAGAGGCTTCTAAAAGTCCAACCTGAGATTACTAGCAAAGCAGACTTGTAAATGGGTCAATATGATAAATCTCTATTCTTCCTGCACTAATAGAAATGCTCAGGCCGGTGGCGCCTGGGTGGCTCAGTCGTTAAGCGTCTGCCTTCGGCTCAGGTCATGATCCCAGAGTCCTGGGATCGAGCCCCGCATCGGGCTCCCTGCTCTGCGGGAAGCCTGCTTTCTCCCTCTCCCACTCCCCCTGCTTGTGTTCTCTCTCTCGCTGTGTATCTCTCTCTGTCAAATAAATAAACAAAATCTTTATTAAAAAAAAAAAAAAAGAAATGCTCAGGCCAAGTTTATTGAGACAAAACTTATTTTGTAAACAAATTAGTCTTACTTTGACTATCTCTGATAGAAATAGAAATACGGAAACAATGAATCATGGAACACTACATCAAAAACTAATGATGTAATGTATGGTGATTAACATAACATAACAATAATAAAAAAAAGAAATAACTGCAGAGGAAAAAATTATATTTCAGTAATATACCTTTGTGGATATCAGATTCTAGTGCTGTTAACTATCTTTGAAGTTTTGCTTTTTAACTAAAAACCGGACTGAATTCTAAATTCTCATTTCCTCCAATATCTGACTACAGTTATCTAAACTAATGTTTCCAGTTTCCTCCCACAGTTTTACTTGGAATCTTTAAGAACTAGGAATTCCCTATTTCCAAAGCCATGCAGGCTAAAGCTGGACAACTTGATATAAACTTCAGAGAAATCACAACAGCTCATATATGAACAATCTTCATGCCTTTTGCTGTGTGGGCCATTCAGAAAAATCACCAGAGACATTCAAACTAAAAACCAGGAAAATCTATCAGATTGCCACTGTCTGCCCTTATTTCATCTGAATATGCTTCGAATCTGACATCTGGAAATCTTCCAGACTGGCTGAGTTCAGAACTCAGAAACTGGAATTATGGTCTGTTCCAATCATTAACTATTGTTTTTATTTTGTTTCCATAGAAATGCCTCTTATTAAATACCTTATTGCTTGTGCAATATAAGCCTAATTTTGAGAGCATACCTACATCACCATCTCCTAGATGAGTTTAACTCTACCTACTGTCAAGACTAAGAGACTGGTTCAATGAGGTAGAGCAATCTACCAACTCAGGTTCTAGAGTACTTTTTTTAAGATCTTATTTATTTAAGAGACAGACAGAGAGAGAGCACAAGTGGGGGGAAGGGCAGAGAGAGAGGGAGAAGCATACTCCCTGCTGAGCAAGGAGCCCAACACAGCTTGAACCTAGGACCATGAGATCATGACCTGAGCTGGATGCAGACGCTCAATGGATTGAACCACCCAGGTGCCCCTCAGGTTCTGGACTATTTAACCTCTTAGGGAAATTTCAAAGGCTGGACTGAGGGGGACCAGAATACGTGAACCCCAAATATGCCATTTTGACATATTAAGTATTTTGAATTAAAGTTACTTAGGAAACAGTACAAGAAGTGTACTCTTATCCTCCTTTGTCCCCTTGAAATCTGGAAATAAATTTTCCATATGAAAGGTACCTTACCTGTACCAGGAAGGTAAAAGTTATCCTTATCACCAGAAATATGGAAATTGGGACCAAGAAGTTTGTATTAAAAAAAAAAAAACTTACGGGGCGCCTGGGTGGCTCAGTTGGTTGGGCGACTGCCTTCGGCTCAGGTCATGATCCTGGAGTCCCAGGATCGAGTCCCACATCGGGGTCCCTGCTCGGCAGGGAGTCTGCTTCTCCCTCTGACCCTCCCCTATCTCATGCTCTCTCTCTCTATCTCATTCTCTCTCTCAAATAAATAAATAAAATCTTTAAAAAAAAAAAAACTTACTACTTCCTCACTAATTTACTATCAATCCCCAACTTCTGTGTCTTGTCAATTCTTCACAAATGTATTGTTTCCTTGTCTAAAAGGTATCAAAGCTTCTTTCTTTGGTCAGTTCTTTAAGTTTCACATTTTTATGGGGCTACCAATGTAAAAAAATATTTTTTTCCTGTTAATCTGTCTTATGGCAAATTAATTATTAGACTGGCCACAGAACCTGGAAGGGAAGAAGGGAAAAGTTTTCTATCCCAACATAACCAATATTAAAGAGGCTTTTTTCTCACCTCCAAGGGCATGGGGGCCATGGATGCACATGGAGGGCAGGTGGGCAACATGAAGTAGTAAAGAGAGCACCAGACTCAAAAGCCCTGTTTCCAGGCCCTGGTTCCTTCCTTTCTTAGCAAGTTACTTAAACTTGCTGACCCCTAATGTTCTTATCCAAGTGAATACCCAGAAGTCAGTTTGAAAAGATTGATTAGAATACTGTATGTTTGGGGGACATACATCATAAACCTGGCATTTGAATCTCTCTAGAGCACACACTTGTGGATGGCTGGACCATTGGATGAAGGAGATTCAGTCTCACCAGACATGACACACCCTTCTTTGCAATCCTACAGGCAGTTTACTGATCCTGATTTGCTTCATGGTGTATTAGGACTATCCCTCCATACCCTGCACTGTGTGACTCACAATTCTTCCTCCTGGAGTGTCTCCCCATCCCATTGCTAATAGGCTTGGCCCGATGATGATCTGACCCACAGAACACCAGCAGCCATGACCCAAGCAGAAGCTGAGGATGTGCTTGTGTGCTTTGGCTTGGCCTCTTGTATTTTTATGCCCCTCCATGAGAAGACCATGCCCCATGTAGCCACCATTCCTTCAGCCTTCTCCAGAACAAGATCCATGGTATAGAACTAAATTTGACCAGGAACCTAGATCCAACCTGCCCCAGTGGAGCCCAACTTTGATAGGCCTCCTCATAGCCCCCAGCAGGCACTTGACTCTTAATGTTTGTTGAGATTCTTAATGTTAGAAGACACACAAATTCTGAAAACATTTGTTAATGGAAAAACTGACTAATATGGTCCATCAACATGAGATAATAATTTGTTGTATGTTTACATAGTGAAATACTCTATGGCAATAGAAATGATATCACAAACAAAAAATAAGTCAAAAATGGTACAAGAACATTTACAATGGTATTTACAATACCATTCACATAAAACTAAAATACATGCATATGATACAGTGTATTACTTGGGCATAAGCAAATATGGTAAAATATATTTTATATGTCCAGGAATCATGGTAGTTCCTATAGGAATGGGTCAGGGACAGATGGATGATCAGGGATTTAAGTGGTTTTATTTCTTAGTGAATGAAAAATATATAGGTGTTACTTTTTATTATTATAATTTTCTTTTTTTAAGGTTTTATTTATTTATTTGAGAAAGGGAGAATGAGATAGAGAGGGAGAGACTGAGCATGAGAGGGTGGAAGGTCAGAGGGAGAAGCAGACTCCCCACTGAGCAGGGAGCCTGATACAGGCCTAGATCCAAGGACTTCAGGATCATGACCTGAGCCGAAAGCAGTTGCTTAACCAACTGAGCCACCCAGGTGCCCCTAATTATAATTTTCTATGTCTACTTTTATATAATCAAACATCTAGTTAAATGTAAAATATTTAAAAATAATTCTGAAAAAATCAAATGTCAAAATGTAAATTTTATCCTTATTAATCTGTGCATTCAAGCAAAGCTTTCTTGGGCCCATATCTGTGCCATGGTGGAGGAAGCCAAGGTGCTGCCCTTGATGGGTAATTGTTGTCTCATCATGAAAGTGCATGGGAATCTTGATTGGGATACCTTCAGGTGACAAGGAAGGTTTTGCCAAATAGTAGCAGGCTGAGTATTACAGACAAATTCCACTGGGTTTGGTCAGCTCTGATCTGGGTTGTCATTTTGATGCTTATCATGGGTGTTTCTTCTTCCCCTCATGTCATCTTTTTGTAGGCGGCTCATCTCCCAGGACAGAACAAGTGGCCAGATTAATAGGATCATTACCTACTCTATTTGGAGAATACAAATTTCTCCTGTGCTTGTGGCTAGTTAAATCTCTAAGAACCATGAGTTGAACTTACAGCAAAGAGCACCAAAATGTGGATCTTTGTTACTGCCGTGTTGGGCTTACTGTGCAGTCAGGAGACCCTGGGAAGTACTCCAGAGGTTGATCTTCAAATTCTTAATCTATGTACTCTGGAAGTCAAAAACTAAAATGTCTACTTTACAAGGGGAAATGAGCACACCTGGATGCAGACACCCCTCAGGCAGCAGAGACAGGGCCTCTCACCAAGGCTTTCAGATGAGCCTCTGTTCTTTTAACAGAGATTGGTTACCCTCCCTCCACAGAGCATTTCCAGCTTTCCCTTTGGTCATTCCTTCTGGTTTCCAGATCATGGATCTGTTATAGACACTGTCTGTATTCAGCAAAGTAGCAATAAATCTCTCTCCAAATCACTGGGGGATGTGGGAACCCCTCCACACAGGCAACCTGTTTGACTCACCCTGAGTGAGCTATGTGGGGATAGAAACAGTCATGAAAAGCAGCAATGTGACAGTCAGTCCAGGATCGTCAGAATGCCCACAAACTTGTGGAATTTGTCCACATTATCCAGCCTGCTGCCACTTGGCAAAATATCATTTTCCATTTGGGAATAAAATTTACTTCAAAAACAAGAAAAATCCAGTTTATAGATCAGTTTCCATGAAAGTCTGGCATGCTGCCCTCCCCAGAGCTGAATGTGGTGAAATAAACAATACATTTCTAGGCAGTTGCCACTGTTTTGAAAGGTGTGTCATGCTTGAGAAGGAAAGCACTTAATGTGAAATTTTCCATGGTCTTCCTGGAACACCCACACCCCAATGGTGAGCTGCCATTGTGGATGGCAAATCTAGGAGTCTTTCAAAACTATTCACTCAGAACTTTCCATTTCTCCCTTCTGCCTGATAAAATTATCTCTACATTCTCAAGCGTCCATCTAAACCCACAGTTCCCTTTGATTCTCTGCTTAAATTCTACTTCTTTCCTGAAAATCCCCAAGTCAAATTTGGCCTGAAATAACCATTCTTTTTTCTCATCTCACCTATGTGTGGACAAGGGTTTATCAGACTTTCTTACAGTGCTTGCATGTATGAGGTACTGGGCTAAGCCCTTCAGAAATTCTGCCTCATTCACTTTTCATAACTGCCTTGTTATCCCTATTTTGCATATAAGAAAACAGAGGCACAGAGAAATTGATATAGCTTGTCCAAGGTCATATTTCCAGTAAGTGGTTCAACCAAGATGTGGCCCCAGGGAGTAGAGCCCCAGAATCTGTGTCCTAATCCATAGTCTCAGCCACACCCACCTGGGTGGGCATAAGGAGTCTTTACACAGAGTGTGCACTGTAAAAGACACTAACACAGAGTTGACCCTGACCTTGGGGCTGAAGACCACACGTTCCATTCCCATTTGACCTAAGTAAGTGACTGTCTTTGCAACAGGGCTTGTGACTTCTGTGGCTTCCCTGGCTTGGTCTGGTCTCTCCTGTGTACTTCCCTAGCACTGTTGTACATTTCATCCCCACCCTATGGTGGGTTTCATGTCCATGTCCCCCAAAAGGCTATATCTCCAAGATGACAGAACTTAACTAATCATGTTCACCCCCAGAGTGCATTCCATCTTTTGTCTTGAGCCTAACACAGGTCTTAGGATGGAGTACTGCTTATTCATAAAACAATATGATTAAATCAGACATCTCTAAAAATGCTCCAAAATTCCAGCATCTTATAAGGGTAAGTTACAATAAACTTAAAATTTTATCAATTATCATTGCTAGTTCAAGAGTAAGGGGAAATAAATCTCTGAACATCTCTTCACTCTGTTCTACCATCTGCAAATTGAGTGATTATTCAATTACTAGGTTTCCTTACAACCCTACAATACTGTGCCCCTACTATTCATTTGATTCATGCAACAATGTGACAAGGTAAGAAGGACAGTTGCTTAAATCTTTGTTTCAGAAAAGAGAGATTCAGAGAAATTATTTTAATTGATTAATTTTTAAAACATACAGTGTTTTAGTTTCAGGTGTACAATAGAGTGAATCAATACTTCCATATATCACCAAGTGCTCATCATGACACGTGCATTCCTTAATCCCCATCATCTATTTAGACCATCCCCCCACCCACCTCCCCTCTGTTAACCATCAGTTTGTTCCCTGTAGTTTAAAGTCTGTTTTTTTGTCCCTCTTTTTTCCCTTTGCTCATTTATTTCTTAAATCCCACCTATGAGTGAAATCATGTGCTATTTGTTTTTCTTTGATAGAAAGACATTTCTTATATCATGTAACATAATAGTCTCTAGCTCCATCCATGTCACACAAATGGCAAGATTTCATTCTTTTTTATGACTGAATAACATTCCATTATATATATCTATATATATATCTATATATAGATAGATATATATATCACATCTTCTTTATCCATTCATCAATCAATTGACACTGGACTGCTTCCATATCTTGGCTATTTAAAAAATGATGCAATAAACATAGGGTTGCATTTATCCCTTTGAACTAGTGTTTTTGTATGTTTTTGGGTAAATAGCCAGTAGTGCAATTGTAGCTCTTAGGGTAGTCCTAATTGTAACATTTTAAGAAAAGATTTTATTTATTTATTTGTCAGAGAGAGAGAGACTAAACACAAGCATGGGGAGTAGCCTGTTCTGCACTGAGCAAGGAGGCTGTTGCAAGACTCAATCCCAGGACCCTGGGATCATGACCTGAGCCAAAGGCAGACGCTTAACCAACTGAGCCACCCAGGCACCGCTAATTGTAACTTTTTGAGGAACCTCCATACTGGTTTGCATTCCCACCAACAGTATAAGCAGGTCTCTTATTCTGCACATCCTTGCCAACACCTGTCACTTCTTGTGTTTCTGATTTTGGTCAGGTGTGAGTTGATATCTCATTGTAGTTTTGATTTGCATTTCTCTGATGGTAAGTGATGATGAGCATTTTTTTCACGTGTCTGCTGTCCATTTGTGTTCTTTGGAGAAATGTCTGTTTATCTCTTCTGATCATTTTTTCATAGGATTATTTGCTTCTTGGGTGTTCAGTTTTATAAGTTTTTTATATATTCTGGATGCTAACCCTTTATCAGACAGGTCATTTGCAAATATCTTCTCCCATTCCATAGGAGCCTTTTAGTTTTGTTGATTGTTTCTTTTGCTGTGCAGAAGCTTTTTATTTTAATGTAGTCCCAATAGCTTATTTTTGCTTTTGTTTCCTTGTTTGCCTCAAGACATGTATCTAGAAAAATGTTGCTGTGACCTATGTCAAAAAAGTTACTGTCTGTGTTCTCTTCTAGGATTTTTATGATTTCAGGTCTAACACTTAGGTCTTTAATCAATTTTGAATTTATTTTTGTGTATAGTTTAAGAGAGTAGTCTATTTTCTTTCTTTTGCATGTAGCTATCCAGTTTTCCGAGCAACATTTGTTTAGAAGAAAGAGAAATTAAGGAGTCGATCCCATTTACAATTTCACCCAAAACCATAAGATACCTAGGAATAAATCTAACCAAAGAGGCAAAGAATCTATACTCAGAAAATTATAAAATACTCATGAGGAAGACACAAAGAAATGAAAAAAACGTTCCATGCTCATGGATTGGAAGAACAAATACTGTGAAGATGTCAATGCTACCTAGAGCAATCTACACATTCAATGCAATCCCTATCAAAATACCATCCACTTTTTTCAAAGAAATGGAACAAATAATCCTAAAATTTGTATGGAACCAGAAAAGACCCCGAATAGCCAGCAGAATGTTGAAAAAGAAAAGCAAAGCTGGTGGCATTACAATTCCGGACTTCAAGCTCTATTACAAAGCTGTCATCATCAAGACAGTATGGTACTGGCACAAAAACAGACACATAGATCAATGGAACAGAACAGAGAGCCCATATGGTGAGCGCTGTGAATTGTGCAAGACTGTTGAATCACAGATCTGTACCTCTGAAACAAATAATGCAATATATGTTAAGAAAAAAAAAAAGAAGAAGAAGAAGATAGCAGGAGGGGAAGAATGAAGGGGGGGAATCAGAGGGGGAGATGAACTATGAGAGACGATGGACTCTGAAAAACAGAGAGTTCTAGAGGGGAGGGGGGTGGGAGGATGGGTTAGCCTGGTGATGGGTATTAAAGAGGGCACATTTTGCATGGAGCACTGGGTGTTATGCACAAACAATGAATCATGGAACACTACATCAAAAACTAATGATGTAATGTATGGTGATTAACATAACAATAAAAATTAAAAAAAAAAGAATAGAGAGCCCAAAAATGGACCCTCAACACTATGGTCAACTAATCTTCGACAAAGCAGGAAAGAATGTCCAATGGAAAAAAGACAGTCTCTTCAACAAATTGTGTTGGGAAAATTGGACAGCCACATGCAGAAGAATGAAACTGGACCATTTCCTTACACCACACACAAAAATAGACTCAGAATGGTTGAAAGACCTCAATGTGAGACAGGAGTCTATCAAAATCCTAAAGGAGAACACAGGCAGCAACCTTTTCGACCTCAGCCGCAGCAGCTTCTTCCTAGAAACATCGCCAAAGGCAAGGGAAGCAAGGGCAAAAATGAACTATTGGGACTTCATCAAGGTAAAAAGCTTTTGCACAGCAAAAGAAACAGTCAACAAAACCAAAAGACAACCAACAGAATGGGAGAAGTTATTTGCAAATGACATATCAGATAAAGGGCTAGTATCCAAAATCTATAAAGAACTTATCAAACTCAACACCCAAAGAACAAATGATCCAATCAAGAAATGGGCAGAAGACATGAACAGACATTTTTCCAAAGAAGACATCCAAATGGCCAACAGACACATGAAAAAGTGCTCAACATCACTGGACATCAGGGAAATCCAAATCAAAACCTCAATGAGATATCACCTCACACCAGTCAGAATGGCTAAAATTAACAAGTCAGGAAATGACAGATGTTGGAGGGGATGCAGAGAAAGGGGAACCCTCCTACACTGTTGGTGGCAATGCAAGCTGGTGCAGCCACTCTGGAAAACAGTATGGAGGTTCCTCAGAAAGTTGAAAATAGAGCTGCCCTACAACCCAGCAATTGCACGGCTGGGTATTTACCCCAAAGATACAAATGTAGGGATCCGAAGAGGTATGTGCACCCCGATGTTTATAGCAGCAATGTCCGCAATAGCCAAACTGTGGAAAGAGCCAAGATGTCCATCAACAAATGAATGGATAAAGAAGGTGTGGTATATATTTACAATGGAATATTATGCAGCCATCAAAAAGAATGAAATCTTGCCATTTGCAACAATGTGGATGGAACTGGAGGGTATTATGTTGAGCGAAATAAGTCAATCAGAGAAAGACATGTAACATATGACCTCACTGATATGAGGAATTCTTAATCTCAGGAAACAAACTGAGGGTTCTAGAGGGGAGGGGGGTGAGGGGATGGGTTAGCCTGGTGATGGGTATTAAAGAGGGCACGTATTGAATGGAGCACTGGGTGTTATATGCAAACAATGAATCATGGAACACTACATCAAAAACTAATGATTGTATGTATGGTGATTACATCACATAATAAAATTTTTGAAAAAACCTAGATCACTGAAAAAAAAAGATATTAACTGGCCTTGGACTTTTGTTCGTTGGGAGTTTTTTAATTACCAATTCAGTTTCTTTGCTGGTTCTTGGTCTGTTCAAGTTTTCTATTTCTTCCTGTTTTGGTAGGTTATATACTTCTGGGAATTTATCCATTTTTTCTAGATTGTCCAATTTGTTGACATATAGTTTTTCATAATATTCTCTTATGATTGTTTGTATTTGTGTGGTGTTCACTGTTATTTCTCCTCTCTCATTTGTGATTTTATTTGAGCCCTTTCTCTTTTTTTCTTAAAAAGTCTGGCTGAAGGTTTACCAACTTTATTGATTTTTTTCAAAGATCAGCTCTTGGTTTCATTGATCTGTTTTATTCATTTTGTGTGTGTATGTGTGTGTTTGTTTTTTGTTTTTAGTTTCTACATAATTTATTTCTGCTCTAGTCTTTATTATTTCCTTCCTTCTGCTGGTTTTAGGTTTTGTTTTTTGTTCTTTTTCTAGCTCCTTTAAGTATAATGTTAGGTTGTTTGATATTTTTCTTGCTTCTTGGGGTAGGTCTATATTACTATAAACTTCCCTCTTAAACCGCTTTGCTACATCCCAAAGGTTTTGGACCAGATTCAGAGAAATTAAGCTAAGTATCAAAAGTCCCATGACTAGACACAGGGAAGCTTGGTAATTAGCCATGGAGCTAACTTGTGAAAGTCCTAGCACAGTTTAATTCTTGTAGTTTGTTTTTATTTTTTAAACTCTGTATTTATATCCATCTTTTCACCTGGATTGTCTACATATCTATATATCTACATAAATCTACATCTGTCTGTATCTATATCTATATCTGTATCTCAGTTAATCCCAATAGATGTTTATCTTTTTGATCTAACCCTCATCAGAAAAACTCTAGCTGGGGTTTAACAGTATGAAAAGCCCTTTAAGTACTGATATAACCTTAGGGTTTACACAGGGTCTGGCCTATGTTTAGTGGCTAGTAACTGTTGAAAGAATGCATGAATGAAGCCAGACTCTAAAAGCCTGACACATCCTTCACCCTGGCAGCTGATTAATCACTCCAACATGTCCCTAATTAAGGGGTTGATGCCCCAGGAGTCTGCTAGGGTCAGGCGGCTCACACAAACAAAGGAATCTGTGGCAGAAGAGCAGCAGGGAGAGGTAAGCCTATACCAAATTTTTGCTGTGCAAAGCCTGTCTACAGAGATTTGAATTAATATTAAAGAGAAATAAAATCACCATCCTAGGTAAAAGAAACATGTTGATGATGAACTCAGCCAGTGGCATCATGACCTTGTCCAAACTTCTCCAACTCCTTTTTTTCTCAGCAGGACACCCAGGGTCCTTCATGATCAAGTTAAAACCTAACTTTTTACTCCCCTTCCCACTCCCTATATGTACACTACAGTCTGCCTCTAATAATGTCTGCTCTCCACACAGGCAGCACATTTCCTTTTTTTATTTTGTTCATGTTATTTCCCATGCTGCTACATGTTGCCAGAGCTTTGCTCAAATTCTGCCTGTTGAAATGCAGGACCTAGAAGTTTTTATTTGCTCCTTTCAGATATTCTCTAAGATAAGAATCCATATCCACATTTTACAGATGAGAAAACAATAGCACTAAAGAGTGAATTGTCCAAGAGTGGATTTTCTACATGTTAGTAAATTGGCAGAGCCAGCAGTTTTGGTTCCTGTTCTAAACACTGCTTCTCTCTGCAATTCTACCATGATTCAGTTTTCATTATAAATACATTACCTTGTATGCCAGTTGTCTCTGTACCTTTATATCTTTCCCATTGGTTTTAGAACTCTTATAACACAGGTACTGTTTTACCTATCATTGCTTCCCCTAAAGGATTTCTCACAATGTTTGGTTCATAGGAATATCCTATGATTTTTTTTTCTGCATAGAGTCTACACTCACTGGGAGTGTAAGTGAGTATGTGTTTGTGTGGTGTGTGTGTATTGTGTGTGTGTGTGTGTGTGTGTGTGTGTGTGTGTGTGGTGTGGTATGTGTGATTTGGTTTGATGCAGAAACAGGAGCAGGAGGTATTGTGGAGGGCATCACAACATCCAGGGTATGTGCTTCATGGTTCCCAGAAGCATTGTCCCATCACAACAGGCAATGGTGGCAAAAAACATGCTATGCTGGTTTTTCTGCTCACTTTCTCATTGATTTCCCCATTGATAATGAACACCTGCTACCTGACCATTTCCCTGTCACTGGCCTTCACCTCTCTGCATCCCTGTTATCCTTCCTCCAAACAAATCAAGATACATTACAACATCTTATTTGTGCCAAGGTTTCATAGGCAGCAGTCAATGGGTATTGTAGAATGCTCTAAGAAGAAAGAGACATAAAAGGAGTGTGTGTGTGTGTGTGTGTGTGTGTGTGTGTGTGTGTGGTGTGCACGTGCATATATATATATATATGATGTGTATGTTTCTGCATGTGTTTCTGCATGTGTGTGTGGTATAGTGTATGTATGCACTTTCAGCACACACACACACAACTGTACACACAGTCCCACTTGGTAACTTGTGAAGTTTCTCAAATATCAACACAAAATGTTTTCCACTAAAGCATCAATAAGATAGGTCCTGCTGATGAAGGAAATGCTGTGTCAGACTTTGTGAAAACAGCTTGAGGAAGAGAAGTAGGCTAGATTACAAGGGGTGCCACCCCCTAAACATTCAGCCTGTAGGAGCCTGGGGGATGTCTTGGGTACATGAAGGAGGTTGGGAAGTCAGGACCTGTTTCTAGATCACTTCCCACTACAAAATTCAGGGACCTGGCTGCATAACTCTTTTGTGCTATAGTCCCAGGAAGTTGCAAGCTCTCCAAGGGCAGGAGCATGTATTAAGAGCTCTGAATGTCTTTATCATTCCTTTGCCTCATTTTGGCATGATAATGACTACTTTTTGGTATATATTAACTCAATTAATCCTCCCCATAACTTTGGTTTTATTACATACTGTTCGGTTACAAAAATAGGCTCAGAATGATCTTGTAATGTAGTCAAGGTCACATAGTAAGTTAGTTGAGCAGCAAGGAGTGGAACTTAGGAACAAGGTTTTGGTAAATAATACTCTGTAGCCCAAGACTTTAAACAACGCTTGGACCCTCATACATGGTCAAATAAATGAATGCATGGGCACGGTGGAATGCTGGGAAGGTGGCAGAGCAGTTATTGTCAAGTCTCCATGCCTATTCCATCAACTGACCACAGACTCACACTGACCATAGGCACTTCAGGGCCCTGCTGACTGACTTTCTCTCTCTCTGAGCATCTACCATTTTCTCCTAGGAGAACAACCCCCTTGACATGGCTGAAGCCTGAACACCCAAGTCATGGTCTAGAGACCTGTGTGGGATAAAGTCTTCTCCAGGGACTTCTCTGAGCCACTCTCAACACCAAAGCCTGGACTCTGAGCTGCCAGTCCTGCTCCTAGCCCCTCTCTTTCTGGATCCAGCTCAGCCTAAATTCAAAAGAACATTTTTAAGCATGTACAATAGTTGGTTTATGAATTATCTGGCTCTAGCAACAGAAAGCAGTGAGTTGGTTTTCAAGGTAACAAAACCAGTGAGGCCAGTGCAGAGAAAAATTTTTGCAAGTACTTTCCTTGAGAATAAAAAGCCCATCATTCTGTTAGGAATTATTCCCTTTCCCTGACTTTACAGTGGACCTGGAAATAAGCAAAAGTACTTGATCCATGTCATTTGAGATTGTGGAATGGGGTTAACCACTAGCAGAGACACTGGGCAGGTGGCCTCTAGCTCACAGTGGCACCTCCCATCTCTCTTTACTTTAGGCTCCTTCCATGGCTCATGGTCCTCACCCAGGATGTGACAGAGAAGACCAAGAGCAGTACATAGCCAGGTTAGTTGCAGGACCCAGAGGGCCAGTTCTTTCTTCTTGGGAAGGCAATGGAGAGACAAGCATCACATGGAGGGAGTACACAGCTCAGCTCCCATTGAGGGCTGCTCCTTCTTCTCCAGGATAGCTACTGGTTTACTGTCCTGTAGGGCTTATAAGAACAGGGCAATGACAATGAGAATAGAGGTAGTATTGTTGATATTTTACAATGGAAGATTCAAGGAACATTCTGGCCCCTGTTATATCTGCTTTAAAGAACAGTATCAAGTCCTTGACCTACAGTTTCTCATAGCCAGTGAGAGCCATGAGCATGTGACAACTTACTCCATTTCAAGATGGGATGAATAATAGGTTGATTTAACTTCAAGTTATTCTGAGGCCATAGTTTTCATGGCAATGAGAAATCCTGGTTTCAAATTCTTATACCTGGACATCTATCTCCTTGATAACATGCTCTGACATTGAAAAGTAAGAGCTGATGTAACCCTCCACTCCATCCTCTCAGCACCTTCATTTGTTGTGACTGACTATGGCATCAGGAAGAAGCATATCCCTAAAGCCTGGATATCTGGAATGAGGGAGGCAGCTCAGCCCTCTATGCCTTGGGGCAAGGGGTCTCTCCTAACAGCCTTGGACACACTCTCATGAGCATTCCCTATATAGAGAGAAGGAATAAGTTTTCATGTCAAGAAAGACATTAATTCAAGTCCTACACTAATTCTATCTTTGGTAGTGATATTACTGACAGAATAATGTTTTTTTAAAGATTTAAAAAAAAATTTATTTAGAGAGAATGTGAGTGGAGGGAGGGGCAAAGGGAGATGGAGAGAGAATCTCAAACAGACACCAAGCTGAGCATTTGGAGCCCACTCTGGGGCTTGATCTCACAACCCTTAGATCATGACTTGAGCCAAAATCAAGAGTTGGATGCTTAACCAACTAAGCCACCCAGATACCCCTAAGAGAATAATGCTTTTGTAAAGAAACAGAAATCTCTTCAGATATATTACTGACTTCCCACTTCCAATGAAAACAGCAGTATACCCTGAACAAGTAACAGCATGTCTAAGAAGAATTGCAGTATATATCAGGGATAAATATATGGGACAGTGGGGGAAAGGAAAAGCCACTGAGCTTTCCAGACAAGAAACAATGAACTCGGGAAAGGAACTAAGATAAAGCAGTCTCATCTTCTGGTTATGGCCTCATTTTCATGTCAGACCTGATCTTGGGAGCCCTTCTCCACAGCCTCATTCATTCTCAACTCTCTTTTACACTTTTTGGGCTTTTCTTGTAGTTGCCAGAATATTACACATTCTCTAGTTCCTGAAATGAAGAGCATCTTCAATTTTCACCCCAGTCCTCAGGGACTGTCTCAGCAAAATTAGCCAAAGAAGAAAAGTTGGCTTTTTTTTTTTTTCTAGGAACATATGGCTCATTACCAAGAATGAGAAGGAGGTTATCATGTAATGGTTCTAAAGAAACACCAATAAATCTGAGCCCAGATGGTTCTAGAATCCCCGAAGAAGGTAAACTTTTCCTCTGTTTGCAAGTGTCCTAGCAAGAGCCTTTGCAGAATCATGAAGATCAGGATCGGAGCACACCTAGATCCTTGCCAAATCCCCTCCAAAGGAGACACTAGTTAAATGAGTCCCAGCTGTGTTCAAGTTTTTTCAGGGTAGTAAATCAGGTTTGGTCAGAAGCACTGAGAACTCTGATGTGTAAAACTACTGGTTTGACTGTGAATGAATCTTTCCCTCTTTTCCTCTCATCTTGATTCCTCTTCCCAGGCAGTGAGGGACTTCTTTAGGACCTGTTGAATAAACTCATATGCAGGGTGATTACTCAACCAGACATGATGGCCAAAAGCCAGGATTTAGAAGTGAGAGGAGTGAGAAAGGCAGGGAAATATGAAACCAGGAGATGAAAGGACAGAAAAGAAAAAACGTACAGAGTTAGACAGGAGATGAAAGGTGGAAAAGAGGAAAGTATAGAAAATAATAATAGAGAGAGTATACCAGTGGGGGAGAGTAAGAAAAAGGAATGAGGAAAGCAAGAAAAGGAAAGATCAAGAGTGGCATCTGGGTGGCTCAGTTGGTTAAGCGTCTGCCTTCAGCTCAGGTCATGATCTCAGGGTCTTGGGATCAAGTCCCACATTGGGCGTCCTGCTCAGCGGGGAGTCGGCCTCTCCCTATCCCTCTGCCCCACCCCACCCTGGCTTGTGCTCTCTCTCTTTCTCTCTCTCTCAAAAATAAATAAATAAAATCCTTAAAAAAAGAAAATATTAGACAGTTGTGCATGTGGGGGATAGTGATGGGGAGAGGGGGAGGGGAAGAAACAAAAACACGAACAGTGGTTTTAATAAGAGAAAATGTAGAAGAGAAAAAAATATCTGCACAGGAGATGGAGAATAGTGAGACCAATGAAAAAGACTGAAGAGGGACAGAGGCAGGAGGATGTACCTAAGGGGAGAGATCAAGCCAGAGACTTGAAGACAGAGTGTTGGCTGGTTCAGAGAGAGGTGGGCTCTGCACTGTCACCTACAGTCTCCCACATGACTCTTGGCTAATGAAAACTACCAGCTGAGTTATGTGGCCAGAGTGGAAACAAGCGGAATTTCTGTCCCTCCTGTCCTAGGGCTGCCACAGCCCCAGGCTTCTTGCTAGGTAGCTAGGATGCCATGGTAATTCTTAAGCCAGAAGCTGATTTCCTACTTTGATGTGATGCTGTCATAGCAATCATCCAGGATGACAATGCAACCCCTCCATGAAATGTAATTGCAGCTAGATCAGTGGTTTAGGGGAGCTCCATGGTGACAGTCTGTATGAGCAATCTCTGTGAGCTCACACACCTGACATGAAAAGCATCCTGGATAGGCAAGGGTGACACTTCTCATATTAGAGGCCCCTTTTGGATTTCTCCTTCAACCTCTTATTCTGGCAAAGAGCTCAAAATTGTAGCTGTTGACTGCCACAAAGTCACCATTCCCAGAATCAAGGTCCAGGGATGGCTAGGTGCCTCACAAAATAGACTGCTAGGCCAGTGGATCTTAGGCCTGTGCATAAATAATCAGGAGGCATGGGGTTGATTGCCTCCTTTAATCAAATATGCCAAATCCTGCTTGACAGTTCCAGTGTTTCCCTCCCTGTCATCCCACTTCCAAAGGAAGCCAGCAGCCAAGGCATGCCAAATGACTTAGATCTTCCTAACCTTTAGGTTTTTCCAGTCAAGGTCCTCCAAAGACCATAAAGTTCAGGATCTTGGGCTGAGGCTGACAGTGGAGCTCAGAGAGAAGGTGGGTGGGGAGGCTGGAGCCACAATAGGGGACAGTATTTCTATTGCCTGCTAAGAGTTATTTAACTCATCAAATAAGAATAATTGATAGGGTCATAGAATTGTGTCTATTAGAAGTGACAGAGAACTCTCAGATCTCAGTTTTTCTGATCCTGATTTGGATCCTGGCTCTCTTTCCAGGAGGGACTTTGACTGTATCATCAGACCCTCTGAGTCTGTGTTTTCAACCACAGATTAAGAAGGAGGATAATGACCCTGCAGACTTGTTGAGAAGGTGAAAGTTGATGAGTGGCCAGTGTCAAGTGATGCCCCAGGCATGCAGCTGGTGACAAATACATGCTAGCTACTGTCTTTTCCTTTTTGACACAGAAAGTATTGATAAGACCAATCATTTACATAAGTGAATAATCTCAGATAATCCAGGGAAAAATCATTTTATTAAAAGGTTTTTTTCTAGATTACTCTGCTTTTATATATTGTGCCACATGCAGTCATGCTCTGACCTCTACATGCATTTTGTGGATCTAAGGGGGAAATCCAATGTCAGAGAGAGGCCCCTGACTATGAATCTACTCTTCTCCCACCTAGAGACATCTCCCTTTCTCCCTCTACCTGAATGACTCAGGAAACTTTCTCCAGTGATTCAACAGAAATCAGCATATTAAGTAAGGTGGAGTCTTCAAGGCTTCAGTATTTTTTAAGAGATAATAGCAGCAATGTCCACAATAGCCAAACTGTGGAAAGAGCTGAGATGCCCTTCAACAGATGAATGGATAAAGAAGATGTGGTCCATATATACAATGGAATATTACTCAGCCATCAGAAAAGATGAATACCCAACTTTTACATCAACATGGATGGGACTGGAGGAGATTATGCTAAGTGAAATAAGTCAAGCAGAGAAAGTCAATTATCATATGGTTTCACTTATTTGTGAAACATAAAGAATAACATGGAGGACATTAGGAGAAGGAAGGGAAAAATGGGCGGGGGGAATTGGGGGGAGAGATGAACCATGAGAGACTATGGACCTGAGAAACAAACAGGGTTTTAGAGGGGAGGAGGGAGGGGGGATTGGTTAGCCCAGTGATGGGTATTAAGGAGGGCACGTACTGCATGGAGCACTGGGTGTTAAACGAAAACAATGAATCGTGGATCACTACATCAAAAACTAATGATGTATTGTATGGTGACTAACATAACATAATAAAATTAAAAAAAAAAAAAAGAGATAATGGCACCTCCAGATCCAAGACACAAAATCACAAACATAACATTCACAGGAACATGTCATTCACAGGAAACCATACACATATGACCCTTTCTGAACTGATTCCTGCCACCCATTCACAGTGCAGAGCAGGCTCCCTTCAGTGAGCACCTCACAGCCCAACTATATAATGGACCTCCTGGAAGAGAGTTCTCACCTTCAGCCACTTTACAATCCCTATCAATGCCTCTTTGTGGTCATGGTGGCACTCTCTGGCCAAGAGTACAATCATTAACAAAGATTCTCTCCCTGACCAAATTCTAATCAGCTTTCTCTGAACTCTGTTTCAACTATGTCTCAACTTTTGAATTTTTGTGTTCATCTCTGTATTATCTAAATTTAGTAATAGTTCTGCTATGTCAATTTAACCATCCTCAGTATCTTTTCACCGTGCGTATATAATCAGATTCCTCATCTTCCACCATCCCCCACATAATGTCTAATCACCTCGGTCTGCTTTAGCAAGAATCTTTTTAGGTCAGTTAAGCCAGAATATGCCTTATCCTGATATTTCTTTTTGTAATTTTCCAACCTCTGACTCCCATTCTGTTCCTTGGATGTAAATCCCTCCCTTAACCTTTTGTATTTGGGATTGATCCCAATCTCTCTCTCCCCCTGCAAGACCCCTTTGCAGTGGTCTCTATACTGATGCCCACTGTTGAATAGTCTGCCTTACATTTTTTTAACAAGTGAACAAATATTTTTCTCTTTAATATCATTTACTTAACACACAGATATATGTCAGATACTTCTAAGTGTAAACACTTGAAATCTAACACAAAACAGTACTGGGACAATAAAAAGCTTTTATTATCAAAAATAATCAAACTCCAGTAAGACTTAGAATACAGTTGAACCTCAGGAATGACTTGATCCAGAAGCTTAATTACCACTAAAATCCTTCTCCTTTCCTTCTAGGTTGGCTCAATCTCTCAGACAATATCCATATAGCATTGTCCAGGCATATACCCCACACTGGGCCCCAGAGATGGACAGAGATAGTTTTTCACAGGGCTTATGTTAAAGAAAAAAAGTAGGAAGCTCTCTGACTGACCTAGGTTAAGTCAAGGGTTTGCCAGGGAAACAGAATCTAAAATAGCATTACTGTTCTTACTCCAGCCACATTATTAAAGTGATGGGTAAAGTATCGTTTTTCAGGAAAGGAGAGAGTGCAATGCACTTTTCTGGATAGATGACACAGCATATGTCAATAGTATAGTTTAGTCACCTTCAGACACAAATCCATCAAAGATTCTCCTCCTCTATGTCAGGCCACCCTATTTGGTATTGTCTGTTTGTTCTCCTCCTTGACTCGTTTTGACTGTAGAGGCTCAGACCTCTGTGTGTTTGGTCAGTGCTGGCCTTGATGGAGATAGGGGAGGAAAGAGAAAATGAGTTCTTAAAAATGGAGTTGCTCACTCCACCTCAGTTTTTTGTTGTTGTTGTTGTTGGTTTTGTTGTTTGTTGGTTGGTTGGTTTTTAAATTTTATTTTATTGTGTTATGTTAATCACCATACATTACATCATTAGTTTTGATGCAGTGTTCCATGATTCATTGTTTGCATATAACACCCAGTGCACCATTCAATACATGCCCCCCTTAATACCCATCACCAGGCTAACCCATCCCCCCACCCCCCTCGCTTCTAGAACCCTCAGTTTGTTTCTCAGAGTCCACAGTCTCTCATGGTTCGTCTCCCCCTCTGATTTTCCCCCCTTCATTTTTCCCTTCCTACTATCTTCTCTCTCTCTTTTTTAAATATATAATGTATTATTTGTTTCAGAGGTACAGGTCTGTGATTCATCAGTCTTACACAATTCACCGCGTTCACCATAGCACATACCCTCCCCAATGTCTCTCACCCAGCCAACCCATCACTCTCAACCCCCACCACTCCAGGACCCTCAGTTTGTTTCCTGAGATTAAGAATTCCTCATATCAGTGAGATCATATGATACATGTCTTTCTCTGACTGACTTATTTCGCTTAGCATAATACACTCTAGTTCCATCCACGTCGTTGCAATGTTTGTTTGTTTTTTGTAGGCTCATCCTTTTCTTCCTGGATTTTAAGCCCACTTGCCTTGCCACTCATCATTTTTCCTAGAATATCTCATCCAAGACTATGGATCTTATTACCACTATATGTAGGATGACACACAAGTGTTTACCTCCAGTGCAGAACTTTGTTCTGAGCTTTGGACCTGTGTGTCCAACTGCCTCTATGGCTTCTCTTCTGGGGTATTTCAATGTAACCAAAAGAAGTCATGCCCAAGGAGAGTTTATGATCTCTCTCTGAAACTAGACCTCTTCCTGCAATGTGCCCTAATGTTAAACTTAAAATAAATTATCTTCATCTAACAACAGAAGCTAGAAAACTAGTACTCACCCTTGACTCCTCATTCTCCCTCACCCCATAATCCAAGCCATTCCTAAGTTTTTCTTCTTAAATATACTTTGAATTTATATTACTCTCTTTCCATCAAAATTCTTGCCCAAATAACCTTCATCTTCTGCCAGAATTTCTGAAAGAGTTGCCTATTTAATCTAATAATAAACATTTCTACCACAACAGGGGTGACCTTTCCAAAACTCAAACAAATCATGTTACCCACATTGCTTAAAACCCTCAAATGGCTACTCAGTGATATTTGGATAAAATATAAACCCTTTGTGTGGCTTGTAAAACCTTGCCTAATAACACAGGAGAAATGGAGGTGAGGATGGAGCCTTGTGAAGATATACAGCGGCAACTGAGCCATGCAGGACCCCAGATGTCAGTTTCAGCACCAAGGCCAGCAGAAAAAGTCAGCCCTCATTTTCCCAGTTCTAGAGAAATGAACCTGGGCTCAGCAAAAAACAAATGTCTCTAATCTGAGGAATCTGACCCCCCAAATCAATACTATTTAATATTTATAGCAGGCTAACTAGTGAGTAGCAGGAACAATGCATTTTCATATAAATTAAAAGGTTCTAATTCTCCAAGCCAGTGAGCTTCTCAGAAGTAAATTACTTATAATTCTGAGATCTAAAATAAACTAACCAATTGCACAAAGCATTTGTTATATAAATGTGTGTGGTTAATATGCTTATAAACATGGGTGGATGGAGATAGCTTATAGATGATTAAAAAAACATAATGTGAGTGCCAGACCAATAAACCTGTTTTGTTTTTGTTTTTTTTTTTTGATGCTAAAAGATCTAGTTAGCAGGTATTATTTATGTCTTTAACAAGCTGTCATAGCAGGGAAGTTATGAGAATGTACTATAGTGTCAGGTTTCCTGGTTCAATTCCTGTCTCTGCCGCTTACGATGCACAGGATTTAGGGCCAGTTACCTCATTTATGCCTCAACTTTGTCATCTATTAAAGGGAAATAAAAATAACCATTCCTCATTAACACTCTGAAGTGAATTTAGTTAACATATGCAAAACACTTAGAACAGCACTTGACTCATAGTAAATGCAGCAGCATAGAGTATTCATTTTAATGTTTACCAACAGGGCACCATACAAGGAAGAGTAAACCACAGCGAGGAAAGCACATGCCAGAGGATTTGGAATTGGAGAGATCTTGGCCAAACTCCCATCTCATAGATTTAATCTGTGTGAACCCAGACACAATTTTTTTTTTTTCTGAGTCATTGTTAAAAACTGTAGAATGGGTAAAATTAGTTCTTAGGGTTTGGAGTAGATAAATATATTTAAACAATTTTATAAGTGTTTGACACATAGTGAACCCCTAATAGGTACCAGTTACTGCTCTTGAAGGCCACAGAACCTGTCCCATAAGTAGATTGCATGATAAAAGGAGAGTTTGCATATGTAGTACAAAATTATAATAAAGTGCCCTGATTAATATATTTGAGTATCAAGAAAAATAATTCCTTAGGGGTGCCTGGGTGGCTCAGTCATTAAGCGTCTGCCTTCAGCTCAGGTCATGATCCCAGGGTCCTAGGATTGAGCCCTGCATCGGGCTCCTTGCTCCACGGAAAGCCTGCTTCTCCCTCTCCCACTCCCCCTGCTTGTGTTCCCTCTCTCACTGTGTCTCTCTGTCAAATAAATAAAATCTTAAAAAAAAAAAAAAAGAAAAATAATTCCTTAAATTTGCAGCTTGGGATTAGAAATCCATAAGATACCTTCTCCTCCTGAATAGTCTCTTTCTGGCAGGCTTGTCCTTCCCCATCTTTCAGTCCTTAGGTGCACAGGATGGCCCAGCAGGTCAGAGGACTGGACAGACACTGTAAATTGTTCTTTGTGTGGCATTTCAGCAGCAATCCTTAACTTAATAGCTCACCCTGGGTAACTAACAGCCTGGGGGCTGCCAATGCTAAGCTTGCTAAAAGCTTTGTTACATATTCTAAACAGTACATTAAAAGTCCACAAGCTTCCACATGAATGTGCAGGAAATCTGACCTGTGAAAAGATTTTGCAATGTCCCCAAGCAAAGGCACTAATTAAATGGGTCCTACCCTACCCACTTCACCCTGAGCCTGTGATGGAAAGGAAGCCTGTGAGCCCAGAAATTTGGATCCAGAATTTTCATGAGTACAAACATCTGGACAAAAGCCAGAGAATATAAAAATAAATATGACCCACAAATCCCAGGATCTTGCTCAATACATTGCTTTTAGTTGAATTGTAGAGTAACATTTTCAAGTTTTCAAATGGGTATTTTTATGTCAATTAGATATACACCTAACATCCTTTGTTAACTTTTATTAACCAATCATTCCTGTCATAAAATACAATAGCTCCATGGCAGAGATGTATGTTCTACCACACTAAAGTCAAAAGAACTAGTAGGCGTTCTCAGGTGCTTTCAGGTACCTTGTGTCTTGCTGGGGAAGCATAAGGTAGAGATTAGTAACATGCACTTTGTAGTCTGACAGACCTGAAATACAAATCCTACACAGCCAGCACTTTCTAGAAATATAACTTTGAAGATATATTACTTCTGCAAAATTTAGTGAACTCATCTGTAAAATGGTGATAAAAATAGCACCTACTTCATTAGATTGTTGTAAGGATTAAATGATATTAACTGCCTAGCAGAGTGTCTGGTGCATGTAAATGCTCCACTAATGTCATTTCTGTTCCTGCTGCCTTCCCCTCACTAGGCCTGCCCTCCACTCAGGATGCCATGGAGCAGAGACACAGCTCTGGCAGTGAGAGGGCAGATCCAGGTTGTGTGCCCATTCCTCCATCCCTATATTGTGACAGAGGGCTGTATTTGCATACATGGAGACTGCACATCCTCAGACCAATGGCCTTGTCTCCTTCCAAAGAGACACAAAGTCCACCTTGTTTATCATCTGTGTGTGGGTGACAGAAGAACTGATGGTAAGAAATTTTGACAACAGCAAAGTGGACAACTTGTTCTCAAAGAGAGGAGAGATCATAGGAATGGTCATTTCCTCAAGGATATTCATGAATGAGCTCAACATTCTCCAACAACACTACAAGGGAGAAAGCCATCAGCAGCCCTGGAAGCTGTGTTTTGAAGACTGGAATTCAGCAATTTGAACCCAGGATTTAACCCTCTTGCATTCTTCATTCATTCATTTACTCAGTTATGAAGCATCAGGACATTTGCTCTTAGCTGGGCTCCAGACTAGATGCCAAAGACTCAGACATTAACAAGACATAGTCCCTTTGTCCTCCAAGGACAAGTCGTGCCTCCTTACAGACTAGTAGGCAAAACTGATGGGCAAATGAATGAAGTGAGAACAGAGTGAGTGTGTTAGAGTTGAGGCACGGGCAGGTCTAGTGAGGCAAAGAGTGGCCAGTGGTCACATTGCACCTGATACTGGGAAGGTTCCATGAGATGATTTTCATGCTAAGACACGAAGAATAAGAAAACATTCTCCAGGCAGGCAAAGGGAAAAGGAATTCAAGGCAAGAGAAGTGCAAGTGCAGAATGTGAAAGAATAAAATGATGAATCCAGGACAATCCAGAAATTTGGTGAACAGTAAAGTGTCAGTCTGCTAGGAGGAGATGGGCACAGTGAGTGTAATGTAAGGAAAAGTCAGATCTAGGGGGCATTAAAATGGATATCCTGCCAGAACACTGGGTAGATGACAGTCTGTGATGGCAAAATGGCAAGGTTCTGTGTCTTACCTTTTTTAAATAGTCATATCCAGAGCATTCAGGTCCAACGACACTGCCTCCCTAAGACCTATATGAGGGATTTGTCCATTTCATTGCATCTTTGGTGAGGAATGTCCAAGAGTAGGTCATGTTCATAACCACCAGGACAGAGACAGACCCCTCTTTTTTTGGAATTCAGTCCAGCCTCCTCTTATGCACACCCATTGACCATAGCAGCTGAGGATGCTCAGCTACTCTCAGACCCAAGTGAGAGATCAATGCCTAGCTCCTGAGACAGGCACTACCAAAACCAATCTCAGACCCACTTTCTCATTTTACAATCACAGTGAACTTCAATGAAACAGATGAAACCTATACAGTATTAATACAATGACCTCATGGACTAATTTTACTTTTTAGCAGAATTAAGTGAGGACAAAAGGAACTGAAGTGTGAGGGTTGACAATGGAGGTGAGGAATTGTGTATGCACAAATAATTTTATGCAAATTTCTTTAATTTGAAAGGTCTTCTTTAAATGCACAAAGGCTAGAAGCCATCTATATAGTTTCATTTCTAATGTTCTGTGTTGCCCAGAAATTTAATAGTGGTTATAAATGATTCTAGCAATCCCAGTCTTTGCTGTGTATGTTTCATAATTTATTTAATTAAATAATATTTCAAAAATTACTTGCATTACATTCATTTATAACAAATAATGAGATTAGGAGAAACTCAGCCATGTAACATGGGATATGGGTTTCTATTATAAAATTCTGATGCCATCTCAGACAAACAAAAAATAAATAACAGAGAAGGACAGAGAAAATGACAGATGGTGGAAGGAAAGAAAAAGGACAAGGTGAAGGAGAAAGTCAGGGACTGGTGGATATGGGAAAAGAAGAGACCAAAGATTTCAGGAAGAAGCAGGAAGGTGGTAAAATGTCTGAGGCTCAGACCATCCTGCATGCTGTTCTGTTCTGTTCTCTCTATTGATTTGTACAATGCCTGGTATATAGTTAGTCCTAAGAGTATTTGTTGACTTCAGTTGAGTCAGGGACTAGAGGAGAAAATGAGAGAACTAAAGCTAGACATAGAAATATAGGCAAGAGGGAAGAGGGGGAAACCCAAGAATAAGATGTCAAAGGGTTGAGGAATTTGAGGAAAGGTAGAAAAAACACAAGTGGTAAGTGGTTCAAGAGAAAATCAGTTAGGTGAGGGAAATGAGGGAGAGTGAGGGAAGGTGAGAAGGGAGAGGGGCACAAAAAGAGAATCAGAGCCTGTGTGCATGTAAAGTGTCAATCTTAAAATAATTGTCAGTTATTTTACAAGCAGAATGAGTTTTTTTAAGAATAGCAGAAGAATTGCAATACAGGAAACCATAAACATGTCTGAAGAGATGAAAAGAAGGTCAGCCTTTATTAGATTTTAGGAGGAAATTAGGTATGGTTGTTTTAAACAAAAGTTTATTGGAGAAAAAAAGTTCAAGGTTGTGGTGGTTTTTCATTGGTCGCCAATGGTAGTGTGTTGTTGCTTTCCTCTTACTCCTCCTCCTTCTTCTAAAGCAGAAGATAAAATTACTATTTTAAAACTATCCTCTCTACTTCCAGGACATATGGCTGAGTAGAAGGACCCTAAGCTCATCTCATCCCACATATACAACTAGATAATACTCACATCAGTGTAAATAACCCAGAAAATCACCTGAAGACTGGCAGAAAAAAACTCCACAACTAAATGTAGAGAAAAGGCCACATCAAAGAGGATAGGAAAGGCAGAGATATGGTCAGGTGCTAAATGGACTTACGGGCTAACTGCATGAGAGAGCCATGGGCACAGAAAAGGGAGAGAAACAGACCTTCACATTGGGGAACTTGCATGGAGAATTCCCATAGCATTTGGCTTTGAAAACCAGAGGGGCTGGACTTCATGAGTTCTTACAACCAGTGGGACTTAAAGCCTGGAGCTTTAAAAATCAGCAGACTGTGCTCTGGGAGAAAGATCCCAGAGGGTGATATGTCCATGACCTTAAAGAGACAGCACAGGAAACAGCCTGTGAAAATATAGCATAGAAGCAACAGTGTGAAAACCCCTGAGGCATACAGAAAGGAGTTATTGTGGAGCATGTCCCAGAGAGACAGAGATCACTGGGAGATTCTTCAAAGAACAAAGAAGCTGGCAAGTGCCATTTCCTTTCCCTGGCCCCCAGCATAAACACACACACACACACACACATACACACCCTTGCAGGGAGCAGCACAGCACCAGCATTCAGTACCTAACTTGCTTAAACCATGACCCAACCCTTAGTCCTAGCACTGTGGGTCCCCTCCCCCAGAAGACCAGAGAAAACCTTACCAACACCATGTCTCCAGACTGTTCATTTTGTGGGGCCTCAGTCCTGGCTGTGTTGATGGCCTGTCACCTTCCACAGAGGATGCACCCACTTTGTTAAAACTGCATGCCCTGCCTGGGCACACTTGCAGAACAGCCATGGCTGTACAGTCCCTGTGGGAGAAGACTGGAGTGCTGGCACTCACATTCCACCCACATACTTGGCAGAGTAGCCCTGATTGGCTTCAGTCTCAGCAGTGGAGGCACATCCCCTATGGCAAAGAAACACCTTATAAAAAATGCATGCCCTGCCCACTACTTTCAAGATCAAGAGACCTAGCTGACCATCCTAACACACAGAAACAGATGCAGAGAGTTAGACAAAATGAGGAGACAGAAGAATATGTCCCAAATAAAAGAACGACAAAACCACAGAAAAAGACCTAAGTGAAACAGATATATATAATGTGCCTGATGAAGACTTTAAAGTTGTCATCATAAAGATAATCACTGGACTTCAGAAAAGAGTGGAGGACATCAGTGAGAACTGTAAAGAAGAGCCAGAAAACACAAAAAAGAAGCAATCAGAGATGATGAACACAATAAATAAAATTGAAAATGCATTAGGTTGAATAAATAGGAGACTAGAGGAAACAAGAGCAACTTAGCAACATTGAAGAAAGAGTAATGAGTAAATCAGGGTGAGCATGTGAGAGGAAAAAAATATATACAGAATGAGAATAGACTTAGAGAACTCAGCAACTCCACAGAGTGTAATAACATTCATATTATTGGAATCCCAGAAGAAGAGAGAGAAGGGGGGGTGCAGAAAATTTATTGAAGACATAGAAGCTGAAAACTTCCAGAATATGGGGAAGGAAATGAAAATCCAGATCCAGGAGTCACAGAGATCTCCCAACAAAATCAACCCAGGGAGGTCCACACTAAGACATAGTAATTAAAATGTAAAAAAAGTAGTGATAAAGAGAGAATTTTGAAAGCAGCATTACAAAAGAAGATAGTCACATACATGGGAAATCCTGTAAGGCTATAAGCATATTTTTCACCAGAAACTTTACAGGCCAGAAAACAATGGCATGATATATTCAAAGTACCAAAAGAAAAAAAAAAAAATCTGCAACCAAAATACTCTATCCATCAAGGTTATTATTCAGAAGAGAAGGAGAAATAAAGAATTTTCCAGACAAACAAAAGCTAAAGGAGTTCATGAACAATAAACCAGCCCTACAAGAATGTTAAAGGGGACTCTTTGAGTAGAAAGGAACTACCATAAGAAAGAGTAAGTAAAGTAGGAAGCACAAAAGCAGTAAAGTATATCCATTAAAATCAGTCAACTCACAAAATAAAGGGACTAAAGTATGACACCATATACCTAAAACATGGGGAGGAGAAGAGTAAAGAATGTTTTCAAACTTAAAAGACCATCAACCAAAGACTGCTATTTGCTTAAGATGTTATATATGACAATAATGGTAACCACAAGTCAAAAATCAGTAATAGATATGAAAAAATAAAGAGAAAGGAATCGAAGTATATCACTAAGGAAAGCAAAATTATGAGAGAAGAGAGCAAGGCAAGAAAGGAACAGAAAAAAATCTATAAACACAACCACAAAAACAAATAACAAAATGGTAAAAAAAATACCTATCAATAATTACTTTTAAATTTAAATGGACTAAAGGCTCCAATCAAAAGATATAGGGTAACAAAATGGATTTTAAAAACCAAGAACTGTATATATGCTGCCTAAGAGAGACTCATTTCAGACCTAAAGACACATGCCAAGTGAAAGTGTGTATGTGGGAACATTTACCATGCAAATGGGAATAAAAAAAAAGCCAGAGAAACAATACTTATATCAGACAAAAAGGACTTTAAAAGAAAGACTATAGGGGTACCCGGGTGGCTCAGTCATTAAGCGTCTGCCTTTGGCTCAGGTCATGATCCCAGGGTCCTAGGATCGAGCCCCACATCGGGCTCCCTGCTCCATGGGAGGCCTGCTTCTCCCTCTCCTACTCCCCCTGCTTGTGTTCCCTCTCTCACTGTGTCTCTTTCTGTCAAATAAATAAATAAAATCTTAAAAAAAAAAAAGAAAGACTGTAACAAGAGACAAAGAAAGACATTGCATTGTCATTGAGTGGACAATCCAACAAGAAGGTATAAAAATTGTAAATATACATGCACCCCACATGAGCACACCCGAATTCATAAAACAATAACAAACATAAAGGAATTAATTGATAGTAATACAATAATAGTAGAGGACTTTAACACCCCACTTACATCGATGGACAGATTATCCAAAGAGAAAATGAGAAGAAAAGAGTGGCTTTGAATGACACACTGGACCAGATGGATCTAATAGATATATTCAGAACATTCCACCCTAAAACAGCAGCACACACATTGTTTTCAAGTGCAAATGGAACATTCTTCAGAATAGATAATATATAAGACCACAAAACAAGCCTCAGGAAATTAAAAAAGATTGAAATCGTACCATGCATCTTTTCTGGCCACAATGCTATGAAAGTAGAAATCAACTATAAGAAAAAGTCTAGAAAGAGCACAAATAGAGGGAGGTTAAATAGCATGCTACTAAACAATGAATGAATCAGCCAAGAAATCTAAGAAGAAATTTTAAAAATATGGAAACAAATGAAATTGAAAACATAATGATCTAAAATCTTTGGGATGCAGCAAAAGTAGTTCTAAGAGGGAAGTTTATAGCAATACAGGCTGATCTCAAGCAGTAAGAAAAATCTCAAACAATTTTAACCTAAAGGAGCTAGAAAAAGAACAACAAACAAAACCCAAAACCAAAAAAAGGAAGGAAATAATAAAGATTAGAGCAGAAACAAACAATATAGAAACTAAAAAATCCCCAAAAACAAAAAAAAACACACACAACAAAACAGAGCAATGAAGATGAGGTGCTGGTTCTTTGACAAGATCAACAATCCTCTAGCCAGACTCATAAAGAGATAGCTCAAATTACATCAAAAACAAAAGAGGAGAAATAACAACAAATAACAAACAGTATGGAGTTTCCTCAAGAAGTTAAAAATAGAGCTACCCTAAAACCCAGCAATTGCACTACTAGGTATTTACCCCAAAGGTACAAATGTAGTGATCCAAAGGGGCACCTGAACCCCAATATTCATAGCAGCAATGTCCACAATAGCCAAACTGTGGAAAGAACTGAGATGTCTATTGACAGATGAACGGATAAAGAAAATGTATATATATATATATATATATATATATATATATATATATATATACACACACACACACACAATGGAATATTACTCAGCCATCAGAAAGGATGAATACTTACCATTTACATTGATGTGGATGGCACTGAAGGAGGGTATTATGCTGAGCAAAATAAGTTAATCAGAGAAAGATAATTATCATATGATTTCACTCAAATGTGGAATGTACGAAACTGTACAGAGGATCATATAGGAAGGGAAGGAAAACTGAATGGGAAGTCACCAGAGAGAAAGAAAAATGAGAGACTCAACTATGGGAAACAAACAGGGTTGCTGGAGGGGAGGTGGGTAGGGGGATGGGGTAATTAGGTGATGGGCATTAAGGAGGACATGTGATGTGATGAGCACTGGGTGTTATATGCAACCGATGAATTATTGAACTCTACATCTGAAACTACTGATATACTATATGTTGGTCAAATTAATTTAAATTTTAAAAAATGATTGTAAGAGATTATTATGAAAAATTATATGCCAAAAAACTGGACAACCTAGAAGAAATGAATAAATTTGTAGAAACATCTAACCTACCAAAATTGAAGTAGGAAGAAATAGAAAATCTGAACAGACCAATTACCAGCAATGAAATTGAATCAGTAACCAAAAAATCCCAACAAACAAAAGCACAGGACTGATGTCTTCACAGGTAAATTCTATCAAACATTAAAGAAGAGTTAAAGGAGCTTGGGAAGATGGTGGAGTAGGAGGACCCTAAGCTCACCCTGTCCCACTTTTACAACTAGATATCACTCATATATGAATAAAGAGAGTGATTCCAAGACTGGCAGAGAAACTCCACAACTAAATATAGAGAAGAAGCCATATATGAGAGGTTAGGAAAGGCAGAAAAAGTGGCAGAAAAGGTGCCCACAGCAGGAAGCGAGCTGCAGGTGCAGAGAGGGGAAGACCCCAAGGAGCCCAAAAGGGGAAGATGAACTCCATGACATCTGACTTTGAAAACCAGAGGGCCTAAATTCCCTGAGTTTGTTTACCAATGGGACTAGGAGCCTGGTGCTTTAAATGTAAGTTGTTTCAGCAATGGGCCAGCTGGGAGGGTGAGTGATAGCTGCTATTAAAGAGATAGCAGACCTTGGAGAGGCAACATAGAAGTGACATTTTGTGTAATGCCTGGGGCAAATGGGAGGATTTTGAAACATGTAGGGGGACTTCTCAGGAAACAAAGGAACTGATAGGTACAATTTTCCTTCTTTGCCTCCCTGGCATAAACATAGGGCCACCTGCAGGAGGTAGCTGCCTGGACACTTGCTACCTAACCTGCTGGCAGTGCTCCCTGCCCACAAGTTCAACTAAGAACTTGCTCACTCCAAGCCTGATGGCCTTGGCCTTAGGTTCTGTGCAAATTTAGCTAATGCCCTATGTGATGCCTTGCCCAACTGCTGGGCACACAGGTAGAGGGTGATCCAGCCCCTGTCATTCCCTCTGTGTGTCATGCCTTCAACTGCTGCTGCCTCCTCCATGTGCCACACCCCCAAACACCCCTATGGCCATCATGCTTCCAGGATCTGGCCTTGGACTAGGAACTCACTGAAGATTTTGCTAACTCTGCCACTCCACTCCTGAGCCCTCCTGCAGTCATACCCTTTCAGAGCCAGCCTGCTTTGGACTCACTAACACCACAGAGCAAGTACGGCCTACAATAGGCAGTCACTGCAGATGTTTGGAGTGAAAGGAAAAGTGACTCAAACACAAAATAAAGACACAAGCAAAACACATAGGAGATTCTCCTGAAGTGTCAGGTTCTGGCAAATAGGGGACACTGCATTGCAGGGCAATATAGGACCTTTTCTTCATAAAGCCACTACTTTCAAGAGCAGAAAACATAGCTGACTTTCCTAACACAAACAACAGATCTAGAGAGTAGTAAAAATGAGGAGACAGAGGAAGATATCCCAAATGAAAGAACAGGGCAAAATCACAGCAGGAGATATAAGCAAAACAGAAATAAGTAATATGCTTGATAGCAAATTTAAAGTAATGATCATAAAATTATTCACTAGAGTTCAGAAAAAGGTGGAGGACATCAGTGAGACCATTGACAAAAAGATAAAAAATAACATCACAGATGAAGAACTCAATAAATGAAATTAAAAATACAACTTGGATGGAATAAATAGTAGGCTATAGGAAGTGGAGGAAAATATAAGTGATTTAGAGAATACAGTAATGGAAAGCAATCAAACCAAACAGGTGAGAGACAAACAAATGCTACATACTGAGAATAGAGTTAGAGAACTCAGCGACACCATCAAGTGTAACAACATTCAAATTATAGGGATCCCAGAAGGAGAATGGGGGCGGGCCAGAAAAATGTATTTGAAGAAATAATAGCTGAAAACTTCCCAAATCTGGGGAGAGAAACAAAGATGCAGATTCAGGACACACAGAGATCCCCCAACAAATTCAACCTGAGGAGGTCCACACCAAGACACATTAGAAATTAAAGGTCAAAAAATAGTAATAAGAAAAGAATTTTAAAGGCTGCAAGAGAAAAGAAGACAGTTACATACAAAGGACACCCCTTAAGGCTATCAGCGATTTTTCAGCAGAAATGTTATGGGCCAGAAGGGAGTGGTACAACATATTCAAAGTGCTAAAAGGGAAAAATCTGCAGCCAAGAATATTCTATCCAGCAAAACTATCATTTAGAATAGAAGGAGAGATAGTTTCCCAGACAAACAAAAGTTAAAGGAATTCATGACCACTAAACCAGCACTACAAATAATGTTAAGGGGGACTCTGTGAGTGGAAAACAAAAACCATAAGTAAGAGTAAGAAAAATGGGAAGCACAAAGGCAGTGAAAATAAGTATATTTGTAAAAATCAGTCAAGAGAAACACAAAATAAAAGAATATAAAATATGATAATAAATATATCAAACATGGAGGAGAGAGGAGTAATGAGTTCAAAATTAAGTGACAGCTTAATATAAACTGCTATATGCAAAAGATGTTATATATAAACTGAATGGTAACCACAAATCAAAAAACAGTAATAGATATACAAAAAGTAAAGAGTAAGGAATCCAAGTATATCACTAAAGAAAACCAGCAAACC
>NW_022589737.1:10709415-10739795 GCF_004348235.1 Phoca vitulina
ATATATATATATATATATATATATTACAATATATATATATATTTGTAAAATTCAGTCAAGAGAAGCACAAAAAATGCAATGTAAAATATGATACCAAATATCTGAAACCTGTAGGGGAGAATATTTAATGAGTTTAAAATTTAGAGATCATCAGCTCAATATAGACTGCTATATGCAGATGTTATATATAAACCAAACGGTAACCACATATCAAAACCTGATAATATATATGCAAAAAATAAAGAGCAAGGAATCCAAGTATATCACTAACAAAAACCAGCAATCCATGAAAGAGACTAAGAGAAGCAAGGATCAGAGAAAAACTGCAAAAACAACCACAGAAAAGTAACAAAATGGCAATAAATACATATATATCAATAATTAGTTTGAATGTAAATGGACTAAGTGCTCCAATCAAAAAACATAGAGTGACAGAGTGGATAAAAAAAAAAAATAAGACCCATCTATATGCTGTCTAGAAGAAAGTCATTTCTCACCTAAAGAAACCTGCACATTTAGAGTGAGGGGATGAAGAAATATTTATCATGCAAATGGATGTCAAAAGAAAGTTGGAGTAGCAATACTTAGATAAAATGGACTTTAAAACAAAGACAGTAAAAAGAGACAAAGCAGGACACTATACAATAGGAAGTGGGACAATCCAACAAGAAGATATAACAATTGTAAATATTTATGCACCCCACATGAGAGCACCAAAATACATAGAACAGTTAATAACAAACATAAAGGACTGAATTGACAGTAATACAATGATAGTAGGGGATTTTAACCCCCCACTTACACCAATGGACAGATCATCCAAACAGAAAATAAACAAAGAAACAATGACTTTGAATTATACACTGGGCCAGATGGATTTAATAGATATATTCAGAATATTCCATCCTAAAACAACAGCACACACATTCTTTAAAAATGTGCAGAGAACATTATCCAGAATAGATCACATATTAGGCCACAAAACAGACATCGACAAATACAAGAAGACTGAGGTTATACCATGCATCTTTTCTGACCACAACACTATGAAACTAGAGGTCAATCAACCACAAGAAAAAATTTGAAACAGCAACAGACACATAGAGGTTAAACAACACACTACTAAATGATGAATGGGTCAACAAAGAAATCTAAGAAGAAATTGAAAAATACATAGAATCAGAGGGAGACAAACCACGAGAGACCCTTGACTCAGGGAAACAAGTTGAGGGTTGCAGAAGGGGAGGTGGGTGGGGGGGATGTGTCAACTGGGTGATGGGTATTAAGGAAGGCGTGTGATGTGATGAGTACTGGGTGTTATATGCAACTGATGAATTATTGAACACTACATCTGAAACTAATGAGGTACTATATCTTGGCTAATTGAATTTAAATTTAAGAAAAAGAAAAAAAAATATAGAAACAAATGAAAATGAAAATACATGGTCCAAGACCTTTGGGATACAGCAAAAGTGGTCCTAAGAGAGAAGCATATAGAGATACAGGCCTACTTTAGGAAACAAGAAAAATCTCAAACAACCTAACCTTACATCTAAAGGAGCTAGAGAAAGAACAACAAAGCTTAGGCCAGCAGAAGAAAGGAAATAATAAAGAGCAGAGCAAAATAAATGATATAAAAATTTTTAAAAAGCAATAAAACAGATCTGTGAAACCAGGAGCTTATTCTTTGAAAAGAGCGACAAAATTGAAAAACCTCTAGCCAGATTTTCAAAAATAAAAATAAAGAAAGAACTCAAACAAACAAAATCACAAATGAAATAGGAAAAATTACCAACACCACGGAAGTACAAATAATTTTAAGAGAATATTTTGAAAAGCTATATACCAACAAATAGGAAAACCTAGAAGAAATGGATAAATTCCTAGAAACACATTATCTAACAAAACTGAAGCAGGAAGAAATACAAAATTTGAAGAGACTGATTACCAGCAAGGAGATTGAATCAATAATCAAAAAACTCCCAATAAACAAAAGTCCAGGACCCCACAGCTTCACAGATGAATTCTAACAAATATTTAAAGAGTTAATACCTAGGGGCACCCAGGTTGCTCAGTCAGTTAAGCCTCTGCCTTTGTCTCAGATCATGATCCCAGGGTCCTGGAATAGAGCCCCATGTTGGGCTCCCTGCTCAGTTGGCAGCCTGCTTCTCCCTCTCCCTTTCCTCCTCCCCCAACTTGTGTTCTCATTTTTGTGCATGCACTCTCTCTCTCTCTCTCAAACAAACAAAATTTTTAGAAAAACACTTAATACCTATTCTTGTCAAACTAGTCCAAAAAATAGAAGCAAAATTTCTAAATTCATTCTATGAGGTCAGCATTACCTTGATGCCAAAACCAGATAAAGACTCCCACTAAAAAAGGGAACTACAGGCTAATATCTTTGATGAATATAGATGCAAAAATCCTCAACAAAATACTAGGAAACCAAATCCAACAATATATTTAAAAAAATTGAAAACTATGATCAGGTGGTATTTATTCCCAGTATGCAAGTGGTTCAATATTCCCAAAGCAATCAACATGATACATCACATCAATAAGAGAAAGGGTAAAAACCATATGATTATTTCAATAGATGTAAAAAAATTATTTGACAAAGTATAACACCCATTCATGATGAAAGCCCTCAACCAAGTAGGTTTAGAGGGAACATACTTCAACATAATAAAGGCCTTCTATGAAAAACTGACAGCAAACATACTCAATGGGGAAAAGTGAGAGTTTTCCCCCTAAGGTCAGGAACAAGACAAGGTTGTCCACTCTCACCACTTTTATTCAACATAGTACTGGAAGTCCTAACCACAGCAATTAGACAACAAAAACAAATAAAGACATCCAAACTGGTAAGGAAGAAGTACAACTATCACTATTTGCAGATGACATGATAATATATATAAAAAACCCTAAAGACTCTACCAAAAGAAACCCAAAAAACAAACAAACAAAAAAACCTACTAGAACTGGTAAATGAATTCAGGAATGACATAGGATAAAAAATCAATACACAGAAATCCATTGCATTTCTATACACTAAGAATAAAGTAGCAGAAAGAGAAATTAACAATCCCATTTACAATTGGACAAAAAGTAATAAAATAACCTAGGAATAAACTTAATCAAAGAGGTGAAAGAAGACCTGCTCTCTGAAAACTATAAAATACTGATGAAAGAAATTGAAGACAAAATAAAGAAATGGAAAGATATTCCATGCTCATGGATTGGAAGAAAAAATATTGTTAAAATGTCCATACCACCCAAAGCAATCTACAGATTTAATGCAATCCCTATCAAAATACCAAAAGCATTTTTCACATAACTAGAATAAACAATCTTAAAATTTGTGTGGGATCAGGAAGACCCTGAATAACCAAAGCAATCTTGAAAATGAAAAACAAAATTGGAGGTATCACAATTCTGGACTTCAAGTAATATTGCAAAGCTATAGTAATCAAAACAGTATGATATTGGCACAAAAATAGACACATAGATCAGTGGAACAGAATAGAATACCCACCCCAAATAAACCCACAATTGTATATTCTATTGATCTTCCGCAAAGGAGGCAAAAATATGCAATGGGAGAAAGACAGTCTCTTCAACAAATGTTTTAATAACTGGACAGCAACATGTAAAAGAATGAAACTGGACAACTTCCTTATGCCACACAGAAAAATAAACTCAAAATGTATTAAGGACCTGAATGTGAGACCTGAAACCATAAAAATCCTAGACCATAAAAATCCTAGAATAGAGCACAAGCAGTAATTTCTCTGACATTGGTCACAGCAACATCCTTCTAGATATGTCTCATGAGACAAGGGAAATAAGAGCAAAAATAAACCATTGGGACTACATCAAAATGAAAAGCTTCTGCACGTGAAGGAAATGACCAATAGAACTAAAAGATGATCTATGGAACAAAATAATATATTGCAAATGACTTATCAGATAAAGGGTTAGTATTCAAAATATGTAAAGAACTTATACAACTTAACACCCAAAATCATCATCATCATCATCATCCAATTAAAAAACGGGCAGAAGACATGAACAGACATTTTTCCAAAGAAGACATATAGATGGCTAACAGACACATGAAAAGATGCTCAACATCACTCATCATCAGGGAAATGCAAATCAAAACTGATGAGATAATTTCTCACGCCTATGAAGATGGCTCAAATCAGAGGCTTAAGAAACAACTAGTTTTGCTGAGGACATGGAGAAAAAGGAACACTCTTATACTGTTTGTGGGAATGCAAACTGGTGCAGCCACTGTGAAAAAGAGTATGGAGGTTTCTCAAAAAGTTAAAAATGGAACTACTCTATGATCTAGTAATTGCACTACCTGGTATTTACCCAAAGAATAAAAAATATTCATTTGGAGTGATGGAAGCCCATAAGTGTCCATTGATAGATAAATGGATAAAGAATATGCGATATATATATATATACAAAGGAATATTATCCAGTCATAAAAAAGAGTGAAATCTTGCTATTTGCAACAACATGGATGGAACTAGAGAATGTAATGCCAAGCAAAATAAGCCAGTCAGAGAAAGACAAATACCATATGAGTTCACTCATATGTGGAGTTTAAGAGACAAAATAAATGACCAAAGGAAGAAAAGAAAAGGGACAAACCAAAAAAGAGACTCAACTATAGAGAACAAATAGAGGGTTACCAGAGGGTAAGTGGGTGGGAACATGTATGAGCTAGGTGAAGGACACTCATCACTTATCTTGATGAGCACTGAGTAACAAATGGAATTGTTGAATAGCTATGTTTTATACCTGAAACTAGTACAACACTGTATGTTAACTGCAATGTAATTAAAATTTTAAAAATGGCCTCCCTTGTCAAGATAATTCTTATCTTCCTTCTTTCTGCTGGTTATGCAGACTGCAACAAGTGGGACATGTATCAGAGATCCCCCTTCAGGGGCTCTTGACTTCATTTTAAATGAGGTGTTTTTTTTTTTTAACTCATTTTTACAGAAGTCACTCACTAAATAATGCTCCCACACAACTGAAGTATCTGTCAGAGCACTTAGGGTATTCAGAGAATGCCTGGTAGGAACTAGTAACATTATGATACTTCGAGGATCTTTTTTTTCCCCCCCAAGAACCTTCCCATTCAACTTCAGAACAGTCTGAAATAAAGATTTCTCCAGTGAAGAAGTGGATCCATGGCAGGATCTTTGAATTTTACAGCATTGGGATAGCTTACTATGATAATTATACATAGAAACTGCTCCAAAGACCAGAGAACAGCAAGAGAACCATCAATGACAGACAATGAAATCAGCCACGTGCATGAGGGCCAGGATAGTGGGGTTTTTCCTTCCCTGGAAGAGTGGGACAGTCAACTGCTGGAGCTCAGGACAATACACACATGTTAACCAGATCAAACTCTGGGATTGGCACCACAGTAAAGAGAGGAGAAAAGATAGTCCCATTTTTATGATTCAGTGCTTGAGGGCCAGAAGGAAGTATGTGTAACATGCAGTAGTAGACTGAATGAAGAGATCAAGTCCTATCCCTAGAATATGTAAATGTTACTTTATGGAGAAAAAGATTCTTTGCTGATGTGATTGAATTAAAGATTTTGAGATTGAGAGATTATTTTGGATTATCTGGGTGGGCCCTAAATGTAACCACAAGTGTACTTATAAGAGAGAAACAGAAGAGCCTTGACACAAATTGCAGAGAAGGCAATGTGACTGAGGCAGAAATTGAAGTGGTGCAGCCACAAGTAAGAAATGCTGGTAGTCACCAGAAGACTTAAGAGGTAAGGTATGGATTCTTAGAGTCTCTGGGAGGAGTGCATCCCTTCAACACCTTGATTCTGCCCAGGGAAAATTATTTGGCATTCTGGCCTCCAAGTTGGTGTTAGTTTGTTATAACAACCACAGGAATCTAATACAGATGCCTACCATGTATGAAAACCTGTAACAAGTGCTTCGCATATATTCATCAATTGTTGGCACAACTGCAATTTTAAGTTCTATTGTTGCATGATTAATTTTTAGAAATATGAGGGGCACCTGGGTGGCTTAGTTGGTTAAGTGTCTGCCTTTGGCTCAGGTTGAGATCTCAGGGTTTTGGATCAGGCCCAGAGTGGGGCTCCCTGCTCAGTGGGGAGTCTGCTTCCTCTCCTCCCTCTGCCCCTCTCTCCACTTGCGTTCTCTCTCTCTCTCTCAAATAAATAAATAAATAAAATCTTTAGAAATATAAAACCTTAGACAAAAAGATGCTATATAACTCACCCAAACTTCTTGGTAGGTGGCCTAGATTGGGGCAAGTGTACAAATAAATAGAATATAAGGTCAACTCTTTCCTTGTAGATTTTAGTTATTTATTGACAGAGAGAGAGGGAGAGCACAAGCAAGGGGAGTGGCAGGCAGAGGGAGAGGAAGAAACAGGCTCCCTACTGAGCATAGAGTCCATTGTGGGGCTCTATCCCAGGACCCTGGGATCATGACCTGAGCCAAAGGCAAACACTTAACCACCCAGGCACCCCTAGGTCAACTCTATGTCTCTTTTGTGTTCCAATGCCAAGGTCACATAAAGAGATGCTTAATACATGTTCATTAAATTAATAAAGTTATATAAAAGGCATAAAATTAAAAAAAATAGTGTTCCAGGGATTTTAAGGGAAAAGGAAATTAGAGAAGGCTTGGAGAGACTGAAAAGATATCATAGAAGAAGTGGAGAATATATAGGAGATGGAACTGTGAAGGGAGAGATGGGATGGTGGAGAGGAAATTTCAAAAGAGCACCTCCACTGTGCAGTGATAACTCTTGTTAGGCCAAGCCTAGGTCTGCCTTGTTTGTCTTCCCAAGTGATTCATCCCTGCCTCTCTTCCTGGACTTAGCTCAAGCTGCTTCCTCTTTGGGGGAACCCTAATTTTTCTGGGTTGTCTATTCAACTCTGGCCTTTCCTCAAGCCTCAGTCTAAAGCTAAGAAGTCTTCCCAGACACATGCACTTCTCCAGTTCTCCCTCTCAAAAGTGCCTCATATACACCTTGGTGGCCCAGTCAGTTGAGGGACTGACTTGATTTCAGCTCAGATCATGATCTCACGGTCCTGGAATGGAGCCCCACATCAGGCTCCACACTCAGCAGGGTGTGTGCTTGAGGTTCTCTCTCCCTCTGCCACTCTTGCTTGTGCTCGTTTTTTCTGTCTAAAATACAGGAACCTTAAGAAAAAAGTGCCCCATATGAATCAGTCTAGAACTCCCCAGCCTAACTCAGCTGACTCAGAGCCACACTAATTAAAATTAATCTATACATGCCTTAAGACTGTTATTATGGGTCACTCATGTATCAGGACACAAAATATGGATTCAGAAATGATTCAGAATTGATGGGCTAAAGCCAGGAATGATAAAATTACACATTAATTCATTTGACCAATTTATTCCAGAGCTAATGACAGTTTCTGGAGGAACATGTAAACAAAACACATGCCCTTCCCCCACAACCTGCTCCCTTTAAGGAAAGAGGTCACAGTCTTACTCAGACCTGCCATTGTAGTGTGAAAGCAGCCATGAGCAATATATAAATAATGTGTAATAGAGGTATAACTTTATTCCAAAAAAACTTTATTTAACAAAACAGGTAATTGATCCATGGGTTAGAGTTTGCTGATCCCTGAACTAAGTTATAAGTCATTGAAAATTGGAGGATATGGGGATAAAGTGATGAAAGGATGGACATAGCTATGGAAAGAGAGAAAGTTTAAGTTTCCAAAGATAATCAGTAATTCTTATTAAGCACTCAAAATGAAGTAAATGCTTAATGACATTTCCCTCCTCGGGGCGCCTGGGTGGCTCAGTTGGTTAAGCGACTGCCTTCGGCTCAGGTCATGATCCTGGAGTCTCGGGATCGAGTCCCACATCAGGCTCCCTGCTCAACAGGGAGTCTGCTTCTCCCTCTGACCCTCCTCCCTCTCATGCTCTCTGTCTCTCATTGTCTCTCTCACAAATAAATAAAATCTTAAAAAAAAAAAAAAATTAAAAAAAAATGACATTTCCCTCCTTGAACCCTTTCAGAGATTCTCCATTATTTATAGAATAAAGACCAAAAATATCTGTCTGGCACTGAAAGTCGGCATTTTGATTGGAAGTGGCTATGTGAGATAGGATTATGACTGACCCTTATCTCACTTCTTTATTTGTTTTGTTTATTTGTTTGCTTGTTTTTGTTTTTTAAGATTTTATTTATTTGACAGAGAGAGAGCACACAAGCAAGGGGAGGGGCAGGCAGAGGGAGAGGGAGAAGCAGGCTCCCAGCTGAGCGCGGAGTCAGATGCAGGGCTCAGGGCTCAATTGCAGGACACTGGGATCATGACCTCAGCTGAAAGCAGACGTTTAACAGACTAAGACACCTACGCACCCCAAAGCTTCTGTATTTGTAATGTAAGATAGAATAAAATTATAAATTTACAAGAATGACACCAAATATAAAATGAGTAAGAATAAAGATGAGAGCAATAAATGGATGAGAGTATGTGAGGCAATGGCTCCTTGAGAAGCCTTGCTTTTTAGGCAAGGAATGGGGTTGATAGGAACTAGTTTTAAGGTCTGAAGTTTCATAGGGTCATAGATGAAAAGTAGTGGGATAAATTGAGTTGAATCTAATTTCAATATTTTGTTTTCTCAATAAAAGATGGCCATATCATCAATTTTTCCTTATTTTTCATTTTATTTATCAAAAATTTCCTGGTTAAAAAATATAATAAAATGGCTAGTAGCATGAGTTACAAAATGTTGGGATCAACTCCTGGTTATTTCATTATATATGGATCCTAAGCAATTTGTTTAAATTCTCCAACTTAAGGTTGTTGTTGTTTTTTTCCAATTATAATTGTTTCTTCTTATTGCTGTGAAGATTATTTGAGGTAATGCTTATAAGGAACTAGAACAATGGCAGGCTCCCAGTACTCACTTAATATATGGCTGTGGCTTATAATTATAATTATTATTAATTACTGGGTCCTCCATGAGATTCTTTGGAGATTTTTCAATGAATAGGAGGCTATGAAGGTTGCTGAGGACTTACCTCAAGGCAGCAGGTCCTCCACAGTTTTGAAGACTGCTGCTGAGTTGGTTATGTCAATGATTCTAATTACAGTATTTTTTTCTACTGTGCTAACCCTGTAGGATCACAGCAAAGCAAATATGAGAATAATAAAGCTAAAAATTTATTGGGAACTGAGATGAGTCTTTTTCTAAATATTTCTTGGGCACAGAATGAAGGTCTTAGGGAATTTTCTTTAACTCATTCTCATATATTATTTCACTAATAAGCTTGTAGATCAGGTAGAAAAAATAAATTACACCCAGTTTTGTGAGGAAACCAAAGCTCACAGGGTTTAGACAAGTTGCAAGGATTTAATCTTACCCATTTCCTGTAAGGATTTAAAATCACCCAGACTTGGAGTCTATTTCTTCCTTCTCTGAAAATCCAAGGTCCTAGAGCAGGGAGTTTTTCTTATGGACCCAGTGAAGTTATCTTGATAGTATCATATGTTCTACAGAAGGAGAGGGATGGGCAGAAAATCTATACACAGAAATCTCAGGTTGTAATTGGAGGAGATTTTTCTCCCAACTTTGAGACCATGGGTGGGGGCACATTCCTGACAGCTGGTTTTAGCTTAAAGCTGAGGCCCAGAAGTGGAAGATCTGCTGGGGCATGTGCAGTGTCCTCTTGGTCCTCTCTCTTTCTCTACTCCTTGTCTTCATCTTTGAGAGTGAGTCAAGGCCTTGAACTGCTCCTAAGATGATAAATGAGTAAGCTCAGAACAGAAGCTCCCCTACCTTATCAGTCACCTCTCAAGTGGAGATAGCAGTGAGGCCTGACTAGCAATGAATCCTCCTAACAAGATGCTCCTCGACATGTAGACAGTTTAATGAGCCTGCCCAGATCTGTGGCCTGACACCAGGGCAGAGGGAGAGAGAGAATAATGAGATGTCTCTGTCACAGGGACAGGGAGAAATAATGCACATGGTCAGAGGGACAGTTAATTCAACTAAAATATAAACCTCTTGTCAGGAATCAATTACTCCTTGGTGATGGCAGGTTGATTGATTGGCAGGGGCTGGAGGTGGAGACCAGAGGGAAAGGAGAGAGGTTGTATGGAGTGAAAGAGAGGGGACACTCACTTACCACAGGGTTCTATAGCAGGCTCAACTGTGCTCATAGCACCCCCTTCAGGAAAGCTTTATTGGCCAACTCTATTAAAGAGTAACTTTAGCCTTTTGGGATTGTAGCCATGGAAAATCCTCCACAATTTTTATAATTTATTATTCTGCTTCCAACACTTGACCTTGCCTAGTAGGAGTGGATGATAAAGGTAGTTTCTCAGTCTCAATAATAATTCTCAAGAAGGCAATTCTCCTACTTCCCTAGAGAATCCATTTTAGTGATACCAAAAGCCCTGAAATATTTGCCAAAAAGTGAGATTATATTCAAATAAATGGAAGATTATTTTTCTGATCCTGAGCATTTGAATGCTGATGGGTCAATTGAGAAATATTATGAAAACATAGGGAACTTGGAGATTGCAAAAGAAAAGAAACTGAAGAAGTGAAGATCATGGCATGTGGGGGAGAACATGGTGGTTCAGAGTTTTGATTCTAGGGTGGATTTCTGGCTCTCAGTCCCAACTCTGTTGCTGTGTAAATTTGGAAAAATTATTAAGCCTTCTGTGCCTTGGTTTCTTCATCTTTAAAATATGGAAATATATGCTTAGGGTTGAGGATGCAATGATATGTGTCAAAAGCTAACTACACAAACAATGATTTTGATTTAATAGGAGAAAGATGGTTTATATTTTGGAGAGAAATAATAATAAAAAAATCCATGAAAATTCATAAACCTCCAACCCTGTCCTAGTTTATTCAGGCTGGTATAACAAAATATATGATAAACTGGGTGACTCAAACAACAAACATTTATTTCTCACAATTATGGAGTCTGGAGAGTCCAAAATTAAAATACCAGCAGATTTTATGTCTGATGAGGGCCTGCTTCTTGGTCACAGATGGCTGTCTTTTAGCTGTGTCCTCATATGGCAGAAGGGGCAAGGGATATTTTCTATAAAGAAACTAATCCTATTTGGGAGAGTTCTATCCTCATGAGCTAATGAAGGCCCCACAAACTAATAGCATCACATTAGGAATTAGGTTTCAACACATAAATTTTGGAAAGACATAAACATTTCATCCACAGCAAACTCTCACCTCTCACTTGAGATGTTGAAAAAGTGCCTGTCTGATTACTTTTATTTTCAATGAGAAGTGAACCCATTTTATCTGCTAACACTGGGGATGGGATGAGGATACAAAATGGTTAACAAGGAGAAGAATGTGTAAAATAGACATTATGGAAGTGGTAGAGTGAAGTTGTCTGAGAAACATGGTAAGATAGTAAACTGTGTTGGGGTAGGAATCATAAATATGTAGTGATATTAAAAGTATAGACAAACAAAAAGGCATATTTGGCATCTTTAAAGGTTGGTGTTGAGCAAAGAAACTACAATGCAGTGAGGATGGGACAAGAAAGTTGAATTTTTCTGTAAGGAACACAGATTTAAAGTATTTAATGAAGAAAATAAATTTTACAAGGACAAGATAGATGGATGGATGGATGGGCAGATGGACAGACAAATGTATAGATAGCCAAAACCAATGGACAGCAGATCTTAATGAGAGTAAATAGTCATTGCAACTAGGCTACTTGAGCTCATGGGGTAGAAGGAAAGGATATGGTCAGAGTGGGCTATTTGAATTCATGTTGAAGATGCAACAGAGTTTGATGATGACAAAGTGTAGGGCATGACCATGGGTGTGGCTGTGAAGTTGAGAAAAGATCCCTAGAGATGAAAAAGTTAGGGTTGAGAGGCCAGGTTTTCATGTTTAGGTGTTCACATGGGTAGTGAAAGCCTCAAGATGACAGAACTAGAGGAGAGAGGGACTGTGAATGGGTGCTGGTGTCTTCAATAAGGATAGGGATAAAGGAATAGGAGGCCAGTGGGTGACTATAACTTGGAGGGAGGGTATTGGGTCCCTACAGAACCTGATGGCAGCAGCCTTAAAGGAGGGTGCAAGTATCCCACTAACAGCAACAACAATTGTCCCTTGTCCTCCTACACCTCCCCCCTAATCACCACTTTCCTCTCACAGATGCTGGTTTTGACTTCTTGTTTATTGTGCTTTATTCTCTAGTGTTGTGGTAGTATCAGGAAACACTATTTTACAAAATGCAAATGCATTCAGTTTGCTGCCTCATTTACAAAGATAATTTTCCCATTAAAATCATCTTTGTCTTAATATTCTTATAAACTTAAAAATAACCTATCTCTTAAGCATTCATTATTATTTTTTTTATATATTTCCCATTAGATTTTACATGATTTGGGCTTTATACTTTTTAAGCAATTGATAGTCTGGAAACAAACATCTAATTACCAGTGGATGAGAATCTTCCCAGCTCAAATTCCTCTCAGAGTAGTAGGAGGTTAGTGTGTTATCTTAAAGATCTTGTAATCCTTGTAACTAAAACATTACTTGAACTCTAATGTGAGATTTATAAGATAACTGAAGGAAAGATTTCCCTGCAGGAAAGATTTGTAGCAGCCTATAATCTAATTTTCATGGCCACTATGGTAGGACAGCATCTTCCTTGCTTATCTTCTGGAGGTCAGCACCCTTATCACAAGCTATTATATTTAGGCTATAAATAAAGAACCATTTTTGGCAGAGGCCCTAGCTTAGGTGACATGTCTTCACTTCTACAAAGTGCTGAGATGCAGAATCCCAGAGCAAAAGGGACAGTGTCTTCTTTAATCTTTGTATCTTAGTGGTTTAGACACAGTGATAATAATAAGAGCTACAATGTATTGACCATTTATCTTCAGAGCACTAAAGAAACACTTAACATGCATTCTTCTTCTTCTCCTTCTTGTTTTCATTTTTCTTTTCTCCTCTTTCTTCCTCTTCTTTTTCTTCTTCTTCCTTTTCTTCTCCTCCTCCTCCTTCTTCTTCACCATTATTATTATTGTTAGTGTTATTAGTGAGAACACTTAAGATCTATTTCTTTAGCAAATTTCCAGTGTACAATGCAGTATATTAATTATAGTCACCATACAATACATAAAAGCCCCAGAATTGATTCATCCTGCATAATTAAAACTCTGTAACCTTTAATCAACATCTCCCCAGTTCTCCTACTTTCCAGTCCCACTGTTCAACTGTCTGCTTCTGTGAGTTTGACTATTTTAGATTCCATGTGTAAATGAGATCATGAAATATTTGTATTTCTCTGTCTGGCTTATTTTACTTAAATAATGTCCTCTAAGCTCATCCAAGCTGTCTCAAATGGCAGAATTTCCTTCTCTTTTTAGGCTGAATAATATTCATTGTATGTGCATACCACATATTATTTATCCATTCATCTGAGAAAGGACACTTGGGTTGTTTCCACATCTTGGATATTGTGAATAATTTTATTTTTTTTTTAAAGATTTTATTGTGAATAATTACATACACGCACATTTAGTTCTCACATCATCCCTTTAGGTAGATATTTCAATATTCTTTGCTTTGGAGATAAGGAAACTGAGGCATGAAATATTTTAAGCAGGTGCTCAGACCCCACAGTTAGTAAAGTGAAGAACCCAGGAGATTTAGATCAGAGATGGAGACAGGCTTCTGTCTCCAATCCCAGTTTTTTCCCTACATTCTACTTGTGAAGGTGATCATACACTGGTATGAGAAGCTGAAGATTTTAAGTAAGAAGGGGGTTGTGAGTCCCATTTCCCCAACCTTTTCCTTGGCTGAATCCATGGGAAAACCCTACTTGTGGCGGTAAGCTGTTTGTGCAAAGTTGGTGATCTAGTTTTCTCATTCTAAGAGGAGATGAGAATGTGTGTCTCTTAGCAGCCAGAATGTCTGTGCCCACTAACTCATTAATTCAAGGACCTCTCTATGTCCACAGCCACCCAAAGGCAAATAGGTTGCAATTTGGGTGATCCCTCCAGGTCCTGAGGTCTTAGAAGTGATAAATGTTTCCACTCCAGTATCCTTTCAGGCAATAAATGATGGTTCTGTTTGTCAAAGATCCCAGTGAAAAAGCCTCAGCTTAGAGTTAATATTAAAGAAAAGTAGAAATGCTCCTTCCTAAGCCTGAATGAATACCACATTGCTTAGAACCCTAGTGAGGAATGACATTTTCTTCCTTCATCTTTGTCTTGACACCCCAACTATCCCCAGGTACTCATGAGAGCTTACCCAGCCCCCCTTTCTTCCTGTCAACTTGTGGAAAGCTCTTTAAGTCCCACTTTTGCTATCAAAAGGTGTTTATGTCCCCAGAGGCTGAGGAGAATATTTGCTTATCTCCTTTCCTCAACTTCACCTGGTTTGAAAATGAAACATATGTATGCCTCACTTCCCCTACTTCTTACCTCTCTCATACTCCACTCTGGGGAAGTTTCCTAGGAACCTCTGCATGCATGTCCTTCCCTTTATTTTGTAGACAGTCCTGTTAGCCTCACGGCCTTTCCCTAGGACCCTCTGGCCCCTGGATTGCCAGCTCTAAAGCATTCATAGGACCAAGATTCCTCACTGAGACCTGACACAGACCATGCTCAGAAGAGGTGAGATGCAAGCATTAAGCTTAGTCAGTATATCCAGCTTGTCCAGCCATATATGGGAATCTGGTTCCCATTCTTGGAGATGAGCAATGACCTTGATTTTTTGTGACCCCCAATCTACTGGCACAATTCTGCCAAAATTATCTTTCTAATTTTTCAGGCTACTTTTTTGGACAAAAATCTTCAACAAGAGTAATTAAGAAATAAATGGAGTACTACCATGGACTGAATTTTTTTTTCCTGATACCATCTCCTTTAATGCTCAATATTTGCACAAAATCACAAGCCAATAAGTGGTAACTGATTGTGGTACCTGCATTCTTATCCCAAATTTGCAGGAATTCTAAAGCATGATCTGCATATACTGACAAGGAAAAGAAGCAGTGACATAGTATTCTTAGCAAGTAATAGTAAAATAAAATGTAGAATAGTATATCATTAAAAGTTTAAAAATCCAAAATCAATAGCAAAAAATATTTTTTTATTGACAAGTGGGCAGAGGAACTGAACAGACATTTTTACAAAGAAAACATACAAATGACCAATAGGTACATAACAATGTACTCAACATCACTAATCAACAGGGAAATGCAAATCAAAACCACGATAAGACAACACCTCACATCTGTTAATGGCTATTAAGAAGACAAGAGACAAGTGTTGGTGAGGATGTGGAGGAAAGGGAACCCTTGTGCACTGTTGGTGGGGATGCAAATTGGTTCAGTAACTATGGAAACCATAAGGAGGCTCCTAAAAAATTAAAAATAGAACTATAATTTACTCCAACAATTTCACTTTTGGATATAGGAATCAAAATTACTATCTTGAAGGGATATCTGCATTTACATGTTCATTGCACCATTATTTACAACAATCAAGACATGAAAACAATCTTAGTGCTTATTGATGGATGAATTGTTAACAAAAAAGAAAAGAAAGAAAGAAAGAAAGAAAGAAAGAAAGAAAGAAAGAAAGAAAGAAAGAAAGAAATCATAGATACAGAGAACAGATTGGTGGTTGCCAGAGATGGGGCGGTAGGGGTGGGCAAATGGATAAAGGAAGGCAAAAGGTACGAACTTCCATTTATAAAATAAGTAAGTTCTGGAAATGTAATGCACAGTGTAGTGACTATAGTTGAAAATACACTATTTTATATTTGAAAGTTGCTAAGAGAATAGATCTTAAAAGTGCTCATCACAAAAAGAATGAAATTGTGAAAGATGATAGATATTAACAAAAATTATGTGGCAAGTTTGCACAAAAACTTGTGTCTTGGATCCTAAGACATCACATGTAGCTAATGCCCTGATTTGTGTCCTGAGAAGTACTAAGGAGGCCAAAGGTAACCAGTGCTCCCAAGGGCTTAATGATTGACATATATTAAATCATTATGTTGTATATCTAAAACTAATACAATGTTATATGTCAATCATATCACAATAAAACTGTGAAAAATAAATAAAAGATCCATAAAACCTATCATCTGTCAGTATCTGTACTGTAGTCATGTCTCTGCCTAGATGTGTGCTTGCCCAGATGTCTGAAAGGGTGCACTTGACTGCAATACAAATACCCAAACCACTCCTGCAGAGCGGAATTTTGAATAATGCAATAATGAGGCAGATGATGGGTGAAGACTCCTTTAGATTTGTTGGGGCTCAGGGAAGTCTGCCCTAAGGTATGTCACAGTGACATATTGATTATCTTGAATTAAAGTAACTTAAGAAATAGCCAGTGCAAGAACACCCTGACTCCCCTTTGTTTCCAGGAAGCAGAAAATAAATCTCCCATGTGAAAAGTACCCTCCCTGCTAGAGAAGGTAAAGACACATCCTTATAGGCTGAAGCAGGAAATTCAGGTCCAAGGATGCCCATATAAGCAAACTTGTTACTTTTATTAATTTACTATTCCAGTCCAAATTCTGTTTAGAATTTCTTACTAATTGAAGTTCCCAAACATAAATTTTCTTTGTCCTATCAATTCCTCACAAATTTACTGTTTCTTTGTCTAAAAAGTATAAAAGCTGCCTGCTGGGGCACCTGGGTGGCTCACTCATTAAGCATCTGCCTCCGGCTCATGTCATGATCCCAGGGTCCTGGGATCAAGTCCCGTATCGGGCTCCCTGCTTGGCGGGAAGCCTATTTCTCCTTCTCCCGCTCCCCCTGCTTGTGTTCCTGCTCTCACTGTGTCTCTCTTTGTCAAATAAATAAAATATTAAAAAATAAAAAATAAAAGCAGCCTGCCTTGAACTCTTCTTATGTCCCATATTTATGAGATTGCTATATGTATGGATTAAATTTGATTTTCTCCTTTTATCTGTCCAATGTCAATTTAATTCTTAGACCAGCCAGAAGAATATTGAAAGATAAAGAAATTTTTTTCTCTCCAACAAGTTTTAAATCATAATTTAACCTAGACTAGGAAGGGAGTGGTTATTGACTGAAAAAAAAAATTGAGAACAGGCACAATTAGACTCAGGGCTCAAGTGATGTCATCAGCATCCCATCTCTCTCCCTCTCTCCATGCCTTGCTTAACTAATACTCTGTGCTGATATTATTTTCAGACAGACTCTTTGATATGGAAAATAAAAACAGAAAGCCAAAACTGAGTACTGGCACCTCCAGCCTTAGGTGGACCTCTCAGGTCATGCTGAATCTCCAAGTAGTAGCAGATGAGTTCAGAGAGATAATGGGTAGAGAGAGCAGATATTATTTATGCAGCCTTGTAGGTCATGTCAGGGCCTTAGATGTAATTCTAAGTACATTGGGAAAGCATGAGAGGGTTTTAAGCACAGGTGAGAACAAAACTGTTGCATATGTTTAAGGACCCTTTTATCTGTCATGTTGAATCTGGATTGCTGGGTGGCAAGAATGCTTGAAGAATAATGATTGAGGAAGCCATTGCCACAGTTTGTGAGAGGGGACCACTTGGGCCAGGGTGATGATAGTGGAAATAGGTATGGACAAAATCAAGAAATAAATGTTTCCCAGAAGACTGATGGATTGACTATGCAATGCAAGGGATAGAAAAAAACAATGGAAACCAGGATGACTAAAGTGGAGGAAAAAAAGTTCTTGCCTAATATAGCTTCTTTCTCTAATATTTCCCTCCTTCTTCAAAATCCTACAAAGCTCAGTGTCTAAACTATTAAACAGCAAGTGTACAGCCCTGGACTGGAGACAGGGAGGGAAGAGATCATGAAACCAGTGCTCCCAAGGGCTTTGCAATATAGGTGGAAAGGCAAAATTGAACGTTGCAGGCAATGAGTTTCATTGACATCTAGTTGGCTCTAAGTCAGCCTGAGGTAAGAATAAAGGAGAGCTGGGGTGGAGAGAAGTTTGGAGAATTTAGAAGATCTGAAAAAGGTCCATGGAGCAGAAGGGAAATGAGCTGAACCCATAAAGTTGGGAAAGGTTTGGATAGGTGGAGTAGGTCCTCAAGATAGAAGGGGTAGAGAGAGATGGGTCCTCAAGGTAGGAGGGAAAGATCAAGTAAAGGCTGGAATCAAGATAGAGGCTGGATTAATTTGCAGTAAGAAAAGAGCTGGTGAAGTAGTTTGATGTGCATAAAGGATAAAAGCTCTAGAGTTAGACCTGGGTTTTCATCCCAGCTCAGACACAAGCCTAATCTGTGATCTGGGACAGTCTCCAAACACAGGAGAGTTTCAGCCAAAGAGGATAAAAATGTCCATCTTTAAAATAGCATAGGTAATGCTCTTGAAATGCGTGTGGAACTTAAGACCTCTGATCAATGCTGACTATTAATATTGGAAATATAGTGTAAGACAAAAGTAAGAACATAGATTTTGGAGTTAGAAGTACCTGTTGACCACCAGAGTCATTGCTAACTATCCTGGGAAGCTTTAAGCTGGTGCGCTGGTTCAGGCAATAGAAAACTCACAAGACCTTTCAAACAGACTGAAATAAAATTCAAGAAATTAGATATACAGGTGTTAGAAGACAGATGGGAGAAAAAGTAGATACTAAGGTAACCTAGATATTCAGAACTTAAAAAGAACTGTTATTCCTAGTCTTTGGGGAACAAAATAGAAGTGGCATTACAGAATTCAGGAGTCAGAAAGAGGTACCATCTGTCAGGTGCTGAAAACTTTGAGGGTTTGCCAATTATCTGATTCTCAGAACTGTGGAGGTCTAACTCATACTAGGGTTAGGACGTCTAAGAAAAAACTTGTGTCTTGGATCCTAAGACATCACATGTAGCTAATGCCCTGATTTGTGTCCTGAGAAGTACTAAGGAGGCCAAAGGTAAGGAGCTGCACTCATGGATTGCTGCTGCAAAATGACAATAGGAACCAGAATAGAGAGACCCTTCCCATCCTGCATTCTCCAGTCACATTCCAATGCCTCTCATTGTCAGGACCTAACTGAAAGTCAGCTGATAGGTATCTATAAAAATGTAGTTTGAAAACTTTCAGCCCTACCATTACAGAGCAGACTATGCAAGGGTGCTCTAGGTTGAGAGTTTGTAGTCAGCACAAGTAGTTTGTTTTCTTCTTTGTATCATGGGGATAATACCTTAGTTGCAAGAATTAGAAGTTGTTAAAAAGGAAACCACAGGCCCAAAATGTAGCCATTTGTCCTAGGCCACATCACCAAACCAGAGCATAATACCTAGTCTAATTACAGTTTCAACCTCCGCCAGAAATTGTAGTCTTCACTGGTCAGTCAGAAATTTTCTGGTCAGCACCATTTAGATGCTGTCACATGGGCCCTCCCCATCACTCAAAGGAATATGAGGTAATCCACCTAAAAAGATACTTTTGTCCCCAAAAGATGACTACATCTGAAATAATCCTTTTTTTTTCTGTTTATTACTTCCTTATCCTGCCTTTAATAGCATTTTCCTTTATGTAGCCCTTTGGAGATGAGATGCTGCCCAATTCTTGAATTGACTATTAAAGTCAATTAGATAAAAATTTACTAGGTTGAATTTGTGTTATTTAACAAGATAAAGCAAGTATAGCATCCAGCAGAATGCCTGGCCTGTGGTATAATCAATGGTATTATGATTGATCAACAATGCTTACATTTGAATAGCTATTTAGAATTTTCTAAAGCATGCTTACATCTATTCTCACATTTAATACTCAGAACCCTCCTGGGAAAAGAAATAAATTTGGACACTAATTCTCATATTACTGAATGATCTATCATAGCTGCTAACTCAGGAAATAAATGTGTAAGCCCTGGTGCATTGCCATAGCCAACTGCCCCAACACAGGAAATCTTGAGGGGGCTGGACAAATCAAAAACACAGCTCCTGGCTGGGCTTGCCAACACTGTTGTTGAGCAAACTCTGATAAACGTGTTGTAAGAAAAACCAATAACTCAAGAGATGAAGGTTTGAAAAAGAGAAAGGGAGAAATTTATTTTGGGTGTCCACTGCTGGGGGGGGGCAGTCTCAAGCTTTAACAACCAGCCTCTCCACCTACATGATGGAGACCTAAAATTTATAAGGAGAGGTTCAAGGGGGTATGTGTTAGAGAGTAGGCAGAGAGCTTGTGTCATGAGTGGGGGTCTGTATGTGTCCGGCACATGATCATGGGCAGGGAAGGGGTCATATGGGGGGTGGTCTTCTAGGCATTCTATTGCTATCAAGATTTTTCTGGCCTAGTGGTATTTCCAGTCATTGCAAAACACCTTCATCAATGCCTCAAGAAAGTGCAAGAAGAAATAAGTACGGTGGGTTTTAGTTAGAGCATAAGTTAAGCAGTATTGTCTCTTTCTGGTTTTAACTTTTGGGGTCTATAGTTAAACAAGAGGGCTCACTAACATTCAGATTTTATTTTGTTTGTTTGTTATTAGAACAACTCAGCAAAATAAAATTCCATGGTTTCACACATACATCATAGGCCAAAAAATAAATAACTAAACAGCAACTTCATAGACAAAAGGGGAAAAAAAGAAGCCTTTTATCTTTGGCCTTTTTAACCATCTCATACAAACCAACTACTTATAGTACAGCTAAGTACATACAAAAATTTTACTGGAATGCTCGGAATAAGATTTTTTGTTGTTGTTGGTTTTGCTTTTTTTACAAGTTTTTTTCTTCTTCTTCTTATTTGAGGTTATAATGAACATGGTCACACCACAAGTAAAGTAAGAAACAAGACAGAGAATGCTCTGAAGGCTAGTTTGATCATCCAAGATAATTAAAAATGGCAGACCACTAACAATGTGTACAAAGATACAAAATGTAAATAAAAAATAGAAACACATTTAAAGTACTTTTAAGAAAAAGAGCAGGACCTTGGAAATTTGGGTTCTTTTTCCTCCCCCATTGCAGATTCTCATTATGGTTTAGGGTGGCAGGGTGCGTGTGTCCCCTGCCGTGGCACTGGCCGCATGGGGCGGCCCGGCAGGACTGTCCATTCCAAGGTGGACTGCATTTAGATTCTGACATGGGAAGCGGAGGGTGAGTATGTCACGGAAGTGTTTGTTTTTGTTAAGTGTAACTTTTTGGTTTTTTGCTGTCTAGTCATCCTCATCAGTCTGTTTCTTGGTGTGGACATCATTATCCTCATCATCTTCACCTGCCCGTGTGCCCGTAGCTGTCTCAGCCTCCTGGTCTTCCTCTCTACCCTCTTCCTCACCATCACCTTCCTTCTCTTATTCTTCCTCCGTTTGCTCCTCCCTTCTTCCTCTTCTTCATCTTCCTTTTTGTCAGCCTCCTGCTCCCCATTTTCCTCTTGAGCATTCCCATCAGCATGCATGTCTCTTCCATTCTCACCCCTGCACAATTTCCTTTTTCTCCTGTAAGTCCTTGGTGGTGATTTCAGAGCTGGTGTCCACGGCTGTGTCTGACATGATAGGACAAGCCAGTAACCGGATGTAGCAGATTAAAAGGAAAGCAGGAGTTGGAGGACTCTGATGATGAAGCTGCTGGAGTCTGCAGTGGAGGTGGTTGCAGTGAGTGAGGAGCTGGACTGGAAACAATGCAACGTTGCTGTTTCAGAGCAGCCAGTGGGGTCAGATACGTTTTAAATTATGATGTCCTTCCACAGATGAAGGGATAAAGAAGATGTGGTATATGTATACAATGGAATCTTATGCAGCCATCAAAAGGAATGAGATCTTGCCATTTGCAACGATGTGGATGGAACTGGAGGGTGTTAAGCTGAACAAAATAAGTCAATCAGAGAAAGACATGTATCATATGACCTCAATGATATGAGGAATTCTTAATCTCAGGAAACAAACTGAGGGTTGCTGGAGTGGGAGGGGTGGGGTGGGAGGGGTGGCTGGGTGATAGACATTGGGGAGGGTATGTGCTATGGTGAGTGCTGTGAATTGTGCAAGACTGTTGAATCACATATCTGTACCTCTGAAACAAATAATGCAATATGTGTTAAGAAAAAAAAAAAGAAGAAGAAGAAGATAGCAGGAGGGGAAGAATGAAGGTGGGGAAATCGGAGGGGTAGACGAACCATGAGAGACGATGGACTCTGAAAAACAAACTAGGGTTCTAGAGGGGAGGGGGGTGGGAGGATGGGTTAGCCTGGTGATGGGTATTAAAGAGGGCGCATTCTTCATGGAGCACTGGGTGTTATGCACAAACAATGAATCATGGAACACTACATCAAAAACTAATGATGTAATGTATGGTGATTAACATAACAATTAAAAATTTTAAAAAAATAAATGATGATGTCCTCCCTGGTGCTCTGGAACTCAGACCCTAGGAAAGAGGATTTCCTCATATAGGTAATAAATGTCAGTAGGAATAAGGGCTATTCCTCTCCAGAGTGAAATATAAATCTGCCTTTATCTACATAGCCTGCTCTCACTAAGGGCCTCTCCTTTATCTTCCCCCAAATTAGAACATCATCCTTTGATTAAATCAATTACAAGTAACCTTGAAAAGCTAAGATATTGAGCTACTATTATCTTCTAAAAAGAAAAAGCTCCACAAATTTATATATTTTATAAAATACGTTGTCATAAACATGGATCAGGTAAGTTTTGCTACAGAAGTGGAAACTAGATCTGGAGCTTGTGGTATTGTGTGAGAAGGTAAACTTGAAAGTGGTGTTACTGTAGTAGATTCACAGGCTGGCAGAGTATAGCATAAAGCCAAAGGCATCAGGAGACAATAAGAAGGAGCCTCCAAAGAAACTCAATAGTTCCCTAATAGGAGGAGCAAGCTCTGGAGACAAGCTCTGCCATTTCATTGATTGGAGCCAAACTTGTTTCAGGACTGAGTGACTCTTAAAATACCAGGCTGGGTCTGGATTTGACAGAAACTAAATCTAAGGAAGATATAATCTTCAATGTTTGTTGGCTTGTTCTCTCCTGGAAATTTCTAAATGCAGCTGTATAACAAACCTGGAATATTGAGTTGAAACTTTGTGCTTGCAAAAACTCACATCTCTCTCTTGGGAACCTTGGAATGAGGCCTTTGTGTGTGTGTGAGAGAGAGAGAGTTGTGGAGTGGGAAAGAGGAGGGGATGTGAAAGAAGGCAAAGGACAGGAACCATTTGTGATTTTTCCCTCTTTCCTCTTTTCTCTTAGCTATTGTAGGTATCATGGAGGAAGAATTTCCTCTGCCCTTTAAGTTCTCTCTAGATGGACTAAGAATCAACTTAACATGAGACAGATTAACAGGAGAAAATCACATTTAATAGCATAAGTACAGGGAATCCACACAGACATGAAATTCTAGATTGTCAGGCAACATGTTGCTTATATGAGCTAAGGAGAGGGGTAGGGGTCTGAGGATACAAAGGCGAGAAAGACCATTAGCAGGAAGGTGAGAAGAGATGTTTGGAAAACAAAGATTGCTCTATGATGTAGATAATTTTCTTAGGTAAAGAGGAATCTCTGTTAATAGCTCTTCCTGGTATAAGCAAGCAGTTGAGGATATGGTAAAGAGGTACTCCTGAATCTTCAGGGTTTTTTTTGTTTTTAAACTCAAAATAACATTCATGCCAAAGTGGCCCATCTTGGGGTGACCTGCTCCTACATAGGGGAAGATAAATAATTTTTTCTCTACCTTTCTAGGTTCTTGTTTGAGATCCCCCCTCACCCCACCCCTTTTAAAAACAAAACAAAACAGCTTTACAGGAGAAAAACCAACAAAAGTTTAATAACATGTACCCCCTATGTACATGGGAGAGACCCAGGAAAACTGAGCAACTTTCTGAAATGGTGGCATAAGCCACCACTTCAAACACCATCTCTAGTTAAAAAAAAAAAAAAATGTTGGAGGTAGGGAACCAGTTATGGGAGGCTACCAGGAAAAGCACAGTAAACAAGGGTAAATTGTTACACAGATTTAGGCCCTTGCCTTCACTACTGATAAGACTTTCTAGAGATTTAGTCATCCTTCTCTTCCTGGTACAGGCAGAGGGACACCCTTGCAAATAAATATTTTTCTTATAAGTGTAAAAGTCCTTTACAAAAGGGTAACTTAGTTTTCAGAGCTTTTTTTGTGTCTGCTACTTCTTAAAAAAAATAACTAACTCAAGATGATTCTTATGTCAAAGAAGCATATTTTGGGTTGGCAAATTCTGCTCTCCTTCAAGAGATACCCAAGAAAACTGTTTAAGTCTCTGAAATGGCTCAAGCCATCACCATAAACAGCATCTTTGGGTAAAAACAAAAGAAATATTTGGGTGGGGAAGTGTAAGGCCAATTAAGGGAGGTTATAAGGAAAGCACAGTAAACAAGGGTAAGGTTGTTGTACAGATTTAAGTCATTGCCTTTACTGTGGACAAGATTCTCTTGTGATTTAGAGTCTTCCTTTTCTTCTTGGTAAAAAGAGAGGGAGACACCCTTACAAATGGAGATTTCCCTTATAAATGTAAATTTATCTTACAAAAGTATAACTTCTAATCAGTTTTCAAAGCTTCTCTGGTGTCTGTTATTATTTATTAAATGATGTACAATGGAATATTACTCAGCCATCAGAAAGGATGAATACCCATCATTTGCATCGACATGGATGGAACTGGAGGAGATTATGCTAAGTGAAATAAGACAAGCAGAGAAAGACAATTATCATATGGTTTCACTCATATGTGGAACATAAGGAATAGCACAGAGGACATTAGGGGAAGGAAGGGAAAACTGAAGGGGGGGAAATCAGAGGGGGAGATGAACCTTGAGAGACTATGGATTCCGGGAAACAATCTGAGGGTTTCAGAGGGGAGGGGGGTGGGGGGATGGGTTAGCCCAGTGATGCGTATTAGGGAGAGCATGTATTGTAATGAGCACTGGGTGTTATACACAAACAATGAATCATGGAACACCACATCAAAAACTTATGAAGTACTGTATGGTGACTAACATAATAAATAAATTAATTAATTAATTAATTAATTAAAAATAAATAAATATCTGCATGATAGGTAACATGGTATGAACTAATCTGATCCTAAATTAAATTCATGGAGAAAAAGAACAATAGGATTAATAATAAATTGCTTAATAATAATAAACAAAAAATGATGTAATAGTTTATTTTTTTCTTGTTTCTTTTTCTGTTTGTTTTCTTCAACTTTTGTTATTTAAAAGTAACCAGCTCAATATACTCCTTATTCAAAAAGGAAAATCCTGGGGTGGCAAGTTCTGCTCCCCTTCACTGCCTCTATGTTATTGTCTCTAGTCAGTGTCCATTCAGAAAATGTTATGGGGCACCTGGGTGGCTCAGTCAGGTAAGCAACCAACTCTTAGCTCAGCTCAGGTCTTGATCTCATCAAGGTAGTGAGTTCAGGCCCTGCATTGGGCTCCATGCTGGGTGTGGAACCTACTTTAAAAAAAAATGAACTTCAATAACATATTTGGGGTGCCTGGTGGCTCAGTCAGTTGAGCATCTAACTCTTGATTTTGGCTCAGGTCATGATCTCAGGGTCTTGAGATCAAGCCCCATGTTGGGCTCTGCAGTGGGCATGGACCTTGCTTAAGATTTTCTCTCTCCCTCTACCTCTACCCTTCTTCCCTGCTCACACTCTCTCTCTAAAAAAAAAAAAAAAAAAAAATTATATATATATATATGCTATTATATGGGGGAATTCCCAAAGAGCAAGCTCCAGTGGGTTCCTAACACACAGCTCTCAAGCTGGGCTCAGGCTGCAAAATTTGACAGAGCAAGAGGATCATAAATAGGATTGTCAGGTGGATAGCTCTAAAGGATTACTCTCAGTCCTATTTGCTGGGAATTAGTGCTCCCAGAAGCAATGGAGGGTCACTTTTCCACTTGTGGTTTACATGAAAAAAAAAAAATAGTTGGACGCTGTCCTCTGAGGGATTCCCTGACCACTCTTGAGACCGCTGGCCAGAGTCTATATGGAAGGGACAGCTGACTGTACATATTTAGAGTGATATCCTAGGCATTGGGAATACACGAAGAAAGACCACAAGTTATATGCAGTCTATGGTTTTGTTTTCCCAAGAGTTCTTCTGGGATTGGTTTAGAGCAGGGGCTTGACCCTATTGAAAGTTAGTTTGGCAAAAGAATGGAACCAAACCTATGCCCATCTAAGGAACTAATGAAATAATAAACTAGTTGAATAAGCCATATACATTCACAGAATGGGGTATTATTTAGCTATAAAAAGGGATGGATATCTTCATATAGAAAATATCTTTATATAGTTTCATCTTCAGGTTAAAATGTTAAGTAAAATGAAGCAGAATAGAAAATTATGTGTAAAGCAGGCAACCATTTCCCCAAGAAAAATATGAATAATAAAAACATATAAATTTTTCTTATTTTAAAAAAGGCATAAACTATATTTTAAGAATTATTTATCTATGATTCAAGGAACAGAATATTTTGGAAGGCACCTAGAGAAACTAGACTTTTATGCATATTTTTTAATATCCCTAAAATTAAAATCAAATTAATTAATTTAACTGTATATATAGTTGGTGAAAAATCACAAAGAGAGGGCATATTACAAGTGACCTTAAAAACATACTAATTGGATTGAATATCCCTAATTTTCTTAAAGATTTGATTCTTAAGGATTAAAAAGACCACTCTTTCCACCCCCAAAATATCCTTAAAAGGCACTCTATAATCATTTTTGTTGCATAGTGGTGGTATTCTTTTTTTTTAATTAAGAAAATAATATTGAGTGATTATCAAGAACAAATTATGTTGTGGAAGACAGGCAAAAAGTTAGAAGCCTGAGGAAAATTTTATGAAAAACAAACTGGGGTCATTAGTTATTTAATAAAGAGGAAAAGATTAAGCTAACAAATAAGAACCTTGGAGATGATGTAAATATAAATATTGCCATTAGAACCCAAGAAAGTGAAATTTAGTGGTAAAGTGTTTGTTTGTTTGTTTGTTTTTAATTATGAAAAGATTTCAACTTTACAGAAAAGTAGAGAATAGTATAGCAAACAACCATGTATTTACAACTTAAATTTAATAGTAATGCTTTATTGTATTGCTTTCTCTCTCTCCCTTTCTCTCTCTTTCTCTCTCTCTTTGCAAATATATTTTAAAATAAAGATATCATTACATTTTACTCTGAAATAAGGTAGTATGCTTCTCTAAAAAAATCAAGACTTACACAAATACAAATTTTACTGTTGGGATCTGAGAACCCCTAGAAGACATGCCTGAAGGCTTTAGTTTGGAGACTCAGGTGTGCAAGCTATGAACTCTAGCATGAACTTCTAGCATGAACTTCTAGCTATGAACTCTAACTCTAGTTTGGGATAGTAAAGGGTATTTTTAAAAGTTGTTTAAAAGATTTAGAAATGGAAATATACTGATCTGAATGCAAGGACCTGGAAAAGAGACAGAGATATCTAAATCATATGCTATTTGGTGTATGATTTAACCATTTTTCCTATCTCCCACAATGTCTTAATTTAAATTTGCATATTTTTAAATTTAGATGTAATTGACATATGGCACTATATTAGTGTCAGATGTATACCACTATGATTCAATGTGTATATATTGCAGAATGATCACCATGAAAGTCTAGTTAACTTCAATCACCATACATAGTTATAGTTTTTTTCTTGAGATGAGAACTTTTAAAATTTACTCTTAACAACTTTCACATATACAATACATTATTGTAAACCATAGTTACCATGCTGTATGTTACATCCTTTGACTTATTTATTTTATAACTGGAAGTTTATATCTTTTGACATCCTTTACCCATTTTGTCTACCACCACTGCCTGCCTCTGTCAACTACCAATCTGTTCTCTGTACCTATGAGTGTTCTTATTTTCTTTTTAGGTTCCACATATAAGTGAAATCATATGGTGTTCGTCATTTTCAGTCTGACTTATTTTATTCAGCATAACGTCCTCAAAGTCCATCCATATTGTCACAAAGGACAAGAGTTCCTCCTTTTTTGTGACTGAATAATATTCCATGTGAGATATATATATCTCACAATTTCTTTATCCATTCATTTGTCAGTGGACACTTAGGTTGCCTCCATGTCTTGCCTATGGTAATTACTGCTGCAATAAACATGGAGGTGCATATCTTTTTGAGTTAATGTTTTTATTTCCTTCAGATACATATCCAGAAGTGGAATTGCTGGATCATATGGTAGTTCTATTTTTAATTTTTTGAGGAAACTTCATACTGTTTTCCTTAGTGGCTACACCAATTTACATTCTCACCAACAGTGCATGAGGGTTCCCTTTCCTCCACATCCTTGCCAACACTTTTTACTTATTACCTTTTTGATGGTAGTCATTCTCACAGGTGTGAGGTAATATCTCATTATGGTTTTGATTTACATTTCTCTGATGATTAGTAATGTTGAGCACCTTTCCATGTACCTGTTGGTCATCTATTGTCTTCTTTGAAAGACAGAAATGTCTATTCACTTCTTCTGCCCATCTTTTAATCAAATTTTTTCTTTGCTATTGAGTTGTATGAGTTCTTTATATGTGTTGTATATGACCCTCTCATCAGATATATGGTGTACAAATATTTTTTTTTTCCATTCAGGAATTTGCCTTTTTATTTGGTTGATGTAGTGATGGTATACTTATTTTGAGATGGTTTTGATTGTATTTAAAGGGGAAATTAATAAATTAAGCTGATGTCACTGAAAGCCAGGAATTCCAGTGAGGGAGAAAGATTTAAAGATGTAGCATTGAATAAGGCTAAATAAAAATCCAGTAGTTATAAATCTGAATCGGGATTACCAACATGAATATATGATTTATTTTATCTTTAAACCAATATATATTATCTACAAATGCTTGGACACAATGTCCATCTTATTGACAGTGGGCACATAACAGTTCCCAGGGAAAGTTATCAGGGTTGCATAAAGTTATAACTGGAAATATACCGAATGAACCTAGAACATCTTACCATACTAGAAAGCAAGGAGTTTGTTAGATTATAGTCCTGTTAACAGACTCAGAATCAACTAAAAGAGGCTCCCACTGGTCAAAGAAGGGATACCTTGAGAACCAATAAAGTCATTAACTTCAATCTGTAGAAAAAATTTATGTTTATGAGTCCAAAATGTTATTAAAACAAAAATAATGCCTTGGTTAATAATGTTATTAGAGAAACATTGTTGGCAAAAAATTTGTAAATAAATTCATCATATTAAAAACTATAAAGAGAAATATGTAAACACTAACTTGCCTTTCCTATACAAACTTCAACTGAAGAAAATCTAACAGTTTATGAAGGTAAATTTATCTTCATAGAACTATCCCAGCTAGTTAATAAAAATGGAATGACAGAATTAGAATATCACATTTTGGCAACTCCCTAACAAAATAATGAATCAAAACTGCAATCACTAATGACTGCTAACATTTTTTTAAAAGATATTATATACTTTCTGATAGAAGTACACAATAGAACCTAGAAAATATTTTTGCCCAAAACTTAAACCTGAATTTAAACATTTAGATATTATTTACAGCATATATAGGAGATAGAAGAAGCTATATATTATCAATAACACAGGAATACAGTCAGTAAAATCCATAATATGGGAAACTTCACACTGAAAAACAATTCCTGTCTTATTTAACAACAACAACAACAAAATGCAAGGAAAAAAGGATAGAGGAAGCAACCTGTACATTAAAATTTTAACAAATACATCAATGAAATTTCAGCATATGAATCTTATATGGATCTTTTTTAAAGTGCTTTTTTTGTATTTTAATTCCAGTTAGTTAACATACAGTGTTATTAGTTTCAGATGTGCAATATAGTGATTCAACAATTGTATACATTACTTGGTGCTCATCATGACAAGTGCACTCCTTAATCTCCATCACCTATTTAACCCACCCACCCCCACCCACCTTCCCTCTCCTAACATACTGTATTTGTCTCTCTCTGACTGACTGACTTCATTTAGCATTATACCCTCTGGCTCCATCCATGTTGTTGCAAATGGCAAGATTTCATTCTTTCTTATGGCTGAATAATATCCGATGAATAATAATTGCATCGGATATATAAGACCCAGTGTCTTAACACAATATTCAATACTGGTTGACACAAATATGACTCTAATATCCAACCATAATCAAGATTTCATTCTTTCTTATGGCTGAATAATATCTGAGATATATATATATAAAATATATATGTGTGTGTGTATATATATATTATGAGTGTGTGTGTGTGTATATATATGTGTATATATATATAGTGTGAGTGTGTGTGTATATATATGTGTATATATATATATAGTATGAGTGTGTGT
>NW_022589737.1:10739805-10840147 GCF_004348235.1 Phoca vitulina
TATATATATATATAGTATGAGTGTGTGTGTATATATATGTGTGTGTATATATATATATATAGTATGAGTGTGTGTGTTAATCTGTATGTGTATATATATAGTATGAGTGTGTGTGTATATCTGTATGTGTATATATATATATATATAGTATGAGTGTGTGTGTATATCTGTATGTGTATATATATATATAGTATGAGTGTGTGTGTATATATGTATATATACACACACATATACCATACCTTCTTTATCCATTCATCTATTGATGGATACTTAGGCTGCTCCCATTATTTGGCTATTGTAAATAATGCTGCAATAAACATAAGAGTGCATGAGTCACTTAGAATTAGTGTTTTTGTATTTTTTAGGTAAATACCCAGTAGTGAGATTACTGGGTTGTAGGATAGTTCTATTTTGAACTTTTTGAGGAAACTCCGTATTATTTTCCACAGTGGCTGTACAAGTTTGCATTCCCACTAATGGTTCACAAGGATTCCTTTTTCTCCATATCCTCACCAACACTTGTTGTTTCTTGTGTTTTGATTTTAGCCATTCTGACAGGTGTGAGATGATACCTTGATTTGAAGAAATAAGCATGTAAAATTGAATTTATTTAAAAAATATTATTTAAGATACCGTTTTTTAAAGTATGGTAATAATATTACAGTTATATTTTAAAACAATGTGAATGTGAAATTTGAATATAAATCATATATTAGATAATTACAAAATTAAATGTTGAGTTGGGTCACTGAATTTAGTAAGAATATTCTTATTTTTAGAAGATAGTTGCTAAAATACTTATGGTGAAATATCAAGATGTATACAAGTTACTTTCAGGTGGTTTAGCAAAACAAGAAAAGAAAAATATGACTGCTAATATGGCACATTTGTAACATTTTGAACATGCATCAAAGACTTGGTCTCTGGCCTTTCAGTAGGAAAGACAGGTAGTCCAGTTATGAGAGATGGGGTAAGATCACTTCACTCTGCCTCTCCAATTAGTGTAGCTATAAAAACCTGGAAAGAATTCATGGAGCTATTCTGAGAGGTAAATAGTAACAAGGTGATTGGAGGAAAAGATCAAAATTTAAACTAACATCAAACTGATGGTTAGTTTTTTTTACCTATTATTTCCTTCCAACATCCCTCATTCAGGTCATTCTGTGTCTCTAAATACAGTCTTCAGCTTAAAATCTAATTTGTCTGATATAAGAATTGCTACCCCCACTTTCTTTTGAGGTCCGTTGGCATGATAGATGGATCTCCATCCCTTCACTTTCAGTCTGGATGTATCTTTAGGTTCAAAATGAGTCTCTTGTAAACAGCATATGGATGGGTCCTGTCTTTTTATCCAATCTGCAACCCTGTGCCATTTTATGGGAGCATTTAGGCCCTTCACATTGAGAGTGATTATTGAAAGATATGAATTTATTGTCATCATGTTGCCTGTGAAGTCCTTGTTCCTATAGATTGTCTCTGTAAATTTCTGTTCCATATGCTTCTTGGAGTCTTTCTCCTTTTATAGAACCTCCCTTAATATTTCTTTCAGGGCTGGCTTAGTGGTCACATATTCTTGCAGTTTCTGCCAGTCCTGGAAGCTCTGTGTCTCTCCATCCATTCTAAATGACAGCCTTGCCGGATAAAGTATTCTTGGCTGCATGTTCTTCTCATTTAGTACCCTGAATATGTCTTGCCAGCCCTTTCTGGCTTGTGGGTAGGTCTGATGTTATTCTGATGTTCCTCCCTCTGTACATAAGGAATCTCTTCCCTCTAACTGTCCTTAAGATGGTTTCCTTGGTTCTAAGATTTGTGAGTTTTACTATTACATGCCAGGGCATTGGTCTGTTTTCCTTGATCTTGGGAGGGGTCCTCTCTGCCTCTAGGACACGAATGTTTGTTTCATTCCCCAGATTAAGGAAGTTCTCAGCTACGATTTGCTCAAATACATCTTCTAATCCTCTCTCTCTCTCCACCCCCTCAGGGATCCCAATAATTCTGACACTGGAATGTTTCATGTTGTCATTTGTTTCTCTAATTCTGTTTTCATGGATTTTAAGCTGTTTGTTCCAGACCTCCTCCTGTTCCTTCCTGTCAGTTTGTCTTATAGATCACTAATTCATTCTTCTGCCTTGTTTACCTTAGCTGTTAGAGTATCTAGATTAGATTGGATCTCATTGATAGCATTTTTTTTTTTTAAGATGTTTTCAAGTTTATTTTATTTTTTTTTTAATTTTTTTTATTGTTATGTTAATCCCCATCATTGATAGCATTTTTATGTTCTGCCAGTTCAGCTTTCATTTCTGCCCTTAGAGACTCTATGTTGCCATTAATCGATTTCTCCATTCTAGCTGTTGTCTTCATAACTGTTACCCTGAAGTTCATTTCTGACATATTGGTTATATCTGTATCCATTTGTAAATCTGTGGCAGAAGTCACAATCTCTGAGTCTTTCCTATTTTGGGGGTTCCTCTTCCTAGTCATTCTGTTGACGGGTGGTTGAGGGAATGTATAGAGTCCAGATTATTGACCACAACCCAAGCAAGATGCACTTGTTTTGTAGGGACCCTAGGGTTGTCTGCCTCTTGTTCTCCCAGCCTGTCTTTTGAGGGAGGGCCCGTTGCACTGTTGCTCAGGCAAACCTGTTTGGGCAGAGTTGTCCTGCCCCCTGTGCAGGGGGATGGGCTCAGTGACAACAGTTTTTGGGGGCTTTTATTCTCTGGAGGCTTTCTCTGGCGGCTTTCCAAGTCTCTTCCAAGAATCAGAGCAGAAGAGACCATTTCCAACCCTCTGCCTCTAACAGAGAGATCGCAGTTTGTTCTTCAGTGAGCTCTCCAGGCCACACTGTCTCCATTTCTGTCTGTGCTGCTATAAACTGCAGCGTCCTGGGTTGTGCGCCCCTCAGCAGCACTGCCATTGCTCACCTCCAGGTCAGGGAATGTCTCTGGGCTTCGTGCTTCTACAACCGCCAGCCGCCCCCAGTTCGCTCGCGCGGCCCTGCCGCTCCGAGTTTCAGTCCAGTGGGGCTACCCTAAAGTCCTTTTCCCATTGCTACCGGTCTGCGAGTCTGTGCCCCGTCCCCAGTGCAGGAAGCTTTTGTGCTCTAGCAGTGCAGGATTCCGACGGCTCCCTCCCCCTTCTGTTTATCTTCTGATATCTGCCTGGGGAATCATGACTCCCCACTTCATACTTTGAAACCAACCACCTGCAATATTCTGTTTGTAGAGATCCAGATCTATCTTCTTACATCTCAGGCTGATTTTGTGGGTGCTCAGAGTGGTCTGGTAGATATCCAGCTCAATTCAGAGGACCAGTTGGAATAGGGTCCCCTACTCCTCTGCCATCTTTCCACCTCTGCCTCAATAATATCTTCTTATAGTGGGTTGGTTTGAATAGGAATCCTCAGTCCACACTGCGTTTTATTATGTTACTTAACTATCTTTTGTTTTGTAACATCCCACTCTACATTTTTGAAGTTATTGACTAGGGTATTTTCCCTATAAATTGTCCCATGTTATGAATTTGGCCAATTGTTTCATTGTGATTGTAAACTAGTAACACCTCCGCCTCAATAATATCTTCTTATAGTGGGTTGGTTTGAAAAGGAATCTTCAGTCCACACTGCGTTTTATTATGTTACTTAAATATCTTTTATTTTGTAACATCCCACTCTACATTTTTGAAGTTATTGACTAGGGTATTTTCCCTATAAATTGTCCCATGTTATGAACTTGGCTGATTGCTTCATTGTGATTGTCACACTGGCCTTGTAAACTAGTAATTAGATCTAGAACCTTGGTTAGATTTAGGTTTTATTTCAAAGACAAAAATACTTTATAGTTGGCACTGAACACTTCCTATTGCATTATATCGTAAGTCATGTACAATCTAGTTATTCCACATTTAGTAATTCAAGATTGATCAGTGGCTTAAGTAGTGTCAGTTTAATTTCTATTATAGGCAATCTATTCTATAGGGTATTTTTTATTATCAAATCCTCCATTGAATTTCTGCTTAATGATCTTGGCATATACTGATGATCACTGTGTATATCCATTATTTAATTAATGGTTGAGAAAATTTTGATTTTTAAAAATCAGTCACTTTCTTTTGCTCCTTTTTTTTTGGAAAAAAAAAGAATAATTTTCCTCATAAAGTATTTGGACATGCTACAATACAGTTTATTCAAAAAAGGCAAAATAGTGAAGATACATAATTATTTATATTGGTTGATCAACATTCAGAGTAATGAGTTGGTGCACTAGCTACCTCTAGCATGAAATAATATTTTTAAAAAATTATTTTATGAACTCATGAATTTGTATATATTTTATTGTTTCAATCTGTGGCAGTTAATTTTCTTTTTGATTCTCAAATGGTCTCATTTTAGGCCAATGGGAGCCCTGTTAATGGTAGACTGCTGTTTCTTTCTCACATGACATCTTATTTTATGAGACAAAAATGCTTCCTAGGATTATCTTGTACATTTTCACACCTGGAATTGACAATTTCTCCAAGGAGCTATGCCTTCTTTTAGTGGGAAAAACATTTAGAGGTTAGAATATAGGTATCAGGAGTATACAGTGTTATTTAATCTTCAAAATGATTCTGAAATCTACTTATAATATCCAATTTTAGTAAAGATTCTGAGGCTTAGAGAAGTTGATAAACACAATCAAGGTCATAGAATTATTTAGTGGCAGAACTCAAAACTTCTATGCGTGCTATGGCAGAGTACACAATACAGAGTCGAGAGATTTGTAATTTGTAATCTAATTGATAAGAAATGAAATGATTCAAGTGCATCATGAGATGACTAGGAATCACAGATTGGATTTCATGGCAATAGAAATATGGTTACTGGCATAAACTATAAAAGTAGAGATGGTAGGGGAGTCTGGATGGCTCAGTCGGTTAAGCGTCTGCCTTTGGTTCAAGTCATGATCTCAGGTTCCTGGGATCGAGCCGGCATCAGGCTCCCTGCTCAGTGGGGAGTCTGCTTCTCCCTCTCCCTCTGACCCTCCTCCCCAATTGCACTCTCTCTCTCTCTCTCAAATAAATAAATAAAAATCTTTAAAAAAAATGTAGAGATGGTATTTGAAGAGTGGGCTTATGCCCTATTGGTAGAATAACTTGTGAGAGAGAAACACCAATATCCCTGGTGTCTTAGTTTGAGTGATCCTAAAAACAGCACCTGAGATAAAAATTTGTGTGATAATGGTTTATTTGGGGTGCTAGGAAGTTGAAGTAAGGAAACAGAGAGAGTGAGGTAGGAGAGAATAAAGGCTAATAAAGGGTACATTATCAAAGTTGCTGCAGAGTTTCAAGGGTTCAATTCCACCTCTGAGAAGTGTACAGATTACTACCCAAACTGTTCATCCTGACATTGGTCCATGGACTTTCCTACATGTTTTGAATAATACCCTTTGAGCTTCTGGGCAGCACCTGGTTGTATGTAGGTCAGGCATAAGGAGAAAGTTTTAGAGAAGATCCTCAAGCAAAAAAACAAAGAATGGGTCTGCATTTAGGTTGGACTCTGTTGCTGTGCAGGCAACTATTTGCTACAACTGTATCTAAAATGACTTTGTGAGGATGTGGGTGGTCTTTGACCCGAGTTCTACGACCTTCTTCTATTCTGTCTTCTCTAGGTTGTCCTACCCTATTCTTACTACTGCTCAGGGTTTCCTTGAACAGAGCAGCTTCAGAAGGGATAAGAGTGAGAGGACTGAATGGACGTGTGACACATGTTTTCCAGGATAAATGTACCCTGTCTGTGAGCCTCCTTTGATCCCCTTTGGGAGGTGTAGTCCACAGAATAGGCCCATTCTTAGCTCTAATTGGAGATGAGGAGAGAAGGGAATGAGGGCTCTTCCTTCTTTCGTAAGGTCAAGTCTCTGTGTCTTCTAAAGATTCTGTTCCTATCTTCTTAGGTTTAGAGCACTCCATTGAAGTAGTAAAACAAGTAGAATTCTTAGGGGACAGAAAACAAACATTGAGCTTGTCTACACTAATCATACAGAAGAAAGAGAGGGAAACAAAATGGGAAAGGCCTGGTGAGGAAGAACAGTGAAGGCAGGTGAGCAAATGCCAACAGAAGATCTGAAAAATATATCTTCCCACGCCTTTCCTAGAAAAATCTCCACCAGCTGAGTGCCATGCTCCACGCTGCCCAGCATCCCCTAGCATTCTTCTTCTCCCTTCTTTTCTCCATACCATCCAGTCCTAATGTCTTATCAGCAACACTCCCAGCACTCCTCTTCACATCCAAAAAGAAAGAAGAAAATAATAAAGTCCTGAGCCCATTGAGAATGTTTTTTCTGGCAAAATGTCACTATGTCTATGCAGGAGTCTGTTGCTGTGTGTCTATGTGTGTATGAACAAGCTCAGGAGTCCTTGTTGTATATTCTTTTTCTATTAACAATTATAAACCTTATATGGTCTGTCACCATGTCTTTCATACACCCGAGACAGTACACAGTAACTCTGTAATAACAGTCATTTAATAATAATGACAATGATGATGATTGATGCTGCTGACTAATCCAGATATCTCCAGGGAAAGGACAGTCGCTCTTTTGAGAGAGAACAGAGCTAAGGAACTGCCAGAAAAGTTTGCATTTTCTAGCCAATTTATCAAGTTTCCATTTATGATTTTCTTCAAGCGTAACACAAATGAATTGCTTTCCTTTCTGAAAGAAAACAAATAAGAAAGTTAATTTATACATTTTTAACAGCACTCAATAAAAATCACTCTCATGTTTCAATGTGAACTAGTCACATTATAAATATTTGAAAATGTTTTTTGCATGGATAAATAATAAAGGGAAGCTTTGAGGAGAACTTATATTTTTAATATCACTCAAGGAACAATTCATAAATACCTATAATCTGTTCTCTGGCACTCATTGTCCAAAATCCATAGCAACTTCAACTTTATATGATATTATGGCTTTATTTTGCCTTGACAGATCTTGTAATCACAATTACTACTTAACTCAAATTGTTTCAAGGTTCCAGACGAAACTAATATCATTAGGGGCACCTGGGTGGCTCATTTGGGTAAGTGTCTACCTTCGGCTCAGGTCATGATCTCAGGGTCCTGGGATTGAGCCCCGCATCAGGCTCCCTGCTCAGCGAGGAATCTGCTTACCCCTCACCCTCTGCTGCTCTCCCTGCTTGTGCTCTCTCTCTCTCTCTCTCTGCCAAATAAATAAATAAAATCTTTAAAAAAAAAATACTGTCGTTACTAGTGACTACTGTTTCTTCAAGGAAGCAGCTCGTGGTGGTTCTTTTCAGCTAGGTTTTGTAAATTACTGTGAAATAGGTCCCTCCTGCCCCTGCTCCTTCTTCTGCGAGGCTGGCAAACAGCTGTTGCCTTCTTTCTCATTCTCAGGGCTTCATTTGGTAAGACACCATGGCAGCTCAGGCGGCTCCTATTATGATATTTTTTCTCCATTCAGATAAGTTCCACTCAGCATGAAAGAGTAAAGAAGCTGTATTTCAACCCCAGTCTGATGGGGGAGAGGTCCGTGGGGAGTGAGGGCAGCAGAGTGATTTCTTCTCAGAAAGTTTTTCCTCCGTCTAAAAATTTCTCACCAAGAATGGTTATTCATTTCTCTTTTAATTTGTATGTTCATTCAGTGTATGAATAATTATTTGCTAGGTATTTTTGGCATTATTCTTGGTGCTCAAGTAACAATATATGAAATGATAAAAACAGGAATAAAGTGACTTCATTGTTTAAATGCAAATCCAATGATACCGAAAACATTGTCCATAAAATAAACTAAAAATTAGACTTTATCAAAATTGAAAATTATTTGTCTGTTAAGAGAATGAAAATCACCCGCTGTGTCGGCAGGAGAAGTTACTTTGCAAAGCACATATCTGATCAAAGACTTTTATTTAGAATTTATAAATAACACCTGAAATTCAACAATAAAATAAGCAAACAACTCCATTTTTTAAAATAAATAAAAGAACTGAATGGACACTTCACCAAAGAAGATATGCAGATAGAAAATAAGCATAAGAAAAGATGTTCCACATAATTTGTTACAAGAGACATGAGCTACCACAACAGACCTATTATAATTGTTTGAAGAAAAAAAAATGACAATACCTCATTTGTTACTAGTGGGAGTTTAAAATACTACAGCCACTTTGAAATACAGTTTGGCAATTTCTTATAATATTAAATGTACACATCAACATACCAGCAATCTTAATACTGGCTATTTGTCCAAGTGCATTGAAAAACTACATCCACACAAAAACCTACATATGAATGTCTATAGCAACTTTACTCACAAATGCTAAAAACGGAAAACAATCATGATGTCCTTCAAAACATAAGCAGATAAACCAGTTCTAGTCCATTCATCATGTGGAATACTACTTAGCAGTAAAAAGAAAGGAATAGTTTATTCATGCAACAACACAGAGGACGCTTAGCTGCATTTTGCTAAATGGAATAAGCCAAACCACAAAGGCTACATATTGTATGATTTCCTTTATATGTCATTCTGGAGAAGGTGGAACTATAAGAATAAAAAAAACAGATCAGTGGTTGCCAGGGATTGAGGGAGCAGAGTGATTCACTGCAATAGGTCACACGGGGGTTTTTAGGTTATAGAACTATTTTAGCATGACTTATTGATATCTGTGAATACCTGGTTAGGATGTATATGTGTATTTTGTATCTCTGTCCACTGAGAAGGTCTAAGAACAGTGACACCCTAGTAACAGTGAGTATATCCACCATCCAGATTTTTGTTTCTAAATATCATTTTACAGTAAAAGAAAAGGGTCCTTGGAGAAATGGCGATTGTAAGGAAGGGACATGAAAAATGCAGGATGACCCTAAAGTTATCAGGTAATGTCAGAAAGTAAGGAAGCGTTAAAAACATTATTGGAAATATGAGCAAAATATGAATGAAGTTAATATTGTACTAATTCAATTTCTTAGTTTGGGCAATTATAACACAGTAATGTTGAGGAATTTGGGTAAAGGGTATACAGAATCTCTCTATACTACCTTTGCAATTGCAACTTTTCTATAATTGCATTAATCCTGGCAATCACCTGGCAATTGCCTGGCAAATCATCTTTCTTCCTGTCTTCCTGCTCCAATGTGAAGTTTCTGAGAATCATACACATGCATACGTACGTGTGTTTATGTGTTTGTATGCATGTGTTTATGGTGCAATCAAAGCCAGATGCATGGGCAGCACTGAGGGAGAACTAGAGCTGGACAAAAATGACCCCTCAGCTTTCATTCACGCTATTGAATTTCAGTGTGAATAAGCCAGGCAGAGGACAGGACACTACATCAGCAAGCTGGCCATCCCCTCCAGGCTGATGTGGCTATTAATTTGCACCTTTCAATCAACAGGTGATGTACCTACTGTAAGATCACTCCCACTTGCCTTTATCCATCTTCTTTATCAGAGCCTCATGCAAATAATTCTTGAAAGCCCTATTAAAATACAGATCTGCTGTCTAAACAAACCTCTAACATTTCAAGAAATCCCATGGAGGCATGAATAAACTCCCTGGAATAATGAAGCAACACAATAACTTACTTTAATAAAACCAGCCTCTGAAAATAACATTGCTTCCTTTCCTCTTGTTAATTCATTTCCCTCCCCCTTCCCCACCCTCACCTCTTCTAACATTAGCAGTGAAGCTTGTGGGAGCTCTTCCTAGATCAGCCAGGGAAGCTGCAGAGACTTGAATAATTAAGTAAACAAACCCTGTTGATTTCTCCTCTCATCCTACCCACCTTCTCTCCTGGGGTCCTGGGTCAGGTCCTGTTTGACATCTCACTATCCCCTAACCAGGGAACCCACTTTGACTGACATTATACAAGGGATGGAAATGCAACTGAGGAGGTGCCTCCAGTGTGGGAGCTGAGCTGACAGGTGGTCATCAGGGGGAGAAAAGGTGGCAGAGCCAACATGAACCTGAAGCAGCAGTTGGGGGAGATGCAATTGGGAGAGAGAATCTCAATCAACATAACAGTCCTTCATTTAGAGAACAGGAGAGCTTCCTGAGGTGTTCAAACATAATAAAATTTTAAAATAAAAGTGGCTAGTCTTAACCCTTCTGCAACTGTTTCTGTGCAGTGACCCCTTGAGTCAACAGGATGAGTAAGCTTAGGGAGGCCTTCCAATGTTGGAACGATCAGCGCTCTAGTCCTGCCTAGATGTGAAGGTGAGGTCAGTGACTCTGAGATGAGGGGTACCTGATATTCCACAGGCTCTGCAGCGGCCCTTCGCCAGACCCCTGTACCTCTTCTTCTCTGACCAAAGGATGCATCCTCACTCCTTCAAACTCAGACACAGCTGTGTCTCTCTTCACAGAGAAATAAATATCTATTGTCTAGTGTTGATGGCCACACCCAGCTCAGTTTCAGCCTATAGCCCCTCTGTAGCCACTTTCCATCCAACCCTAACTTCAGAGCAGTATCCTTCATGCTCACTTCATCTGGTGCTCTTATTGCTAAAACCCAGATATGAACTAGGTATTCAAAAACCTGTAGGAAAGAGGAAGGGGTGGGGGGAGAGGAGGCAGCCTTACTACAGCTGTGCTCCTATTCTGGTACTGCACAGGCCCAGCCTCTGCCCCTTTTTTTTCCCCCCCAGGGGATAACTCCTGTCCCTGCCTTCAAGCTCAGTCCTTCCCCTCAGGCCTGATCTGAGACAAGACAGGTTTGCATTTTGTTAAAGATTTTTTTTTTTTCCTCCTCATTACAAAAGCAGTATATATTCATTGTAGAAAATACATTAAGTCAGATACGAAAAAAAAAAAAAAGAAATGCATATTATACATAATCCCTTTACCCAGAAACAATCATTTTAACACTCCCAACTTACCAACTTTCCTAATAGATGCCCTGGGGATAAGATTTCTATGGTCAAATATGTTTGAGATACATGGTTCATGTCAGTATCTCTGAGGATTCCTGTGATGGACACCTGCTGGTCTGCATTTTCCAAATTTCTTTCACCACAGACATGCTTCCCCCATTTATTTTCTAATAATACTTGTTAATAAAACTTTTGTTCTATTTTGAGAAGTGTTGATATAGATCTACGTATACATACCTGTGTGTAGCATGTGTACATATGTGTATGTGTGCACACACATACACATATGCATATAATTATTTTAACCATACACACACAGATATATATATATATTTAATATTATCATTAATAACATATAAATATTTTATCTTTTTTAAAAGATTTTATTTATTTATTCGTGTATGGGAGAGAGAGGGATCACAAGCAGGGGGAGTGGGAGTCGAGAAGCAGACTCCCTGCTGAGCAAGGAGCCAGATGTGGGACTCGATCCCAGGACCCCGGGATCGTGACCTGGGCCTAAGGCAGATGCTTAACGGACGGAGCCACACAGGCGCCCCTAAATATTTTATCTTTTAACCGGTAGATCCTTTAACCAAATAGATACTTGGCTTTAGCTACTGATTAAAATGGTACATATAGTGCTTTCTATAGCCCTTACCCAGATCCTGCCCCACCCAGGGAGCCCATCTTAGGGTTTGTTTTTACCCCTTTTCTGCTGTCCCTCCCTGCTCATATAAGGCTTGCGTGATAAGGGATGACATTTTTCCACAATTGCCCTGGTGAAGAGTTTGATGGAGGTGCCCTTGGCTAAGTCACCTTGAGCAGAGCAGCCTTTTCTCTAAATGCTTGCTGCCACTGGGGTCATCACCTGCAGCACATCATGCATCCCTGCTACCCCAGACGGAATACCTATAGACAGACTTTTCCCTCTTTTCCTGAGAGTTGCAACTTAAGAGAGCTCACCCACAACAGCAGAGGTTCCTCCACCTTGTAATGACCACCAAGGCTGCTGCTTGGGAGCATAACATACCTTATCAAAATCAAAGCCAGATCTCCCAAGGTGGGCCCTGGAAGGGAAACATTCCCATAGAAACAGTACATGTACTATTGGGTCAAATAAGATACATTTGAAGAACAAAGAGGAAGCAATTCTAACCAAAAATATATCTAATTTCAGATCCCTTCTTGCATAAACCAGAATTCTAGTGAAATACCCTCTCATATTCATGACCTCAAATGTGAGCAAACTTCTGAGAATGAGAGAGGTCAGTTTAGCTTAAGTGCATACATCTAACTTTCTCTTTCCCCTCCTCAAATTATAAGAAAAGATAAAAGAATCCATTGAATTAAAAATAATGACAATTATATCTTTGGGGGGTCTTTGATGCTTTAGATTGTGTTTTATTTTTGTAAATAATGAAAGTAGCTTGTTTTCTTTAAAGTTCTACCACTCATAATGTAGTAAGGGTTTGAGAGATAACTTGTTCCCTAGTTTAAATTTCCAAAATTCACCCACATGTCTTGATTTTCCCTCTTCACCTATACTTTTGGCAATGCAAAGATTAGCAGTATTTCCTTCTCTTCTCATCTTTCCTCCTGCCCACCTAGTGTGCCCTAGGATGCTAGACCTAGGATACCAAGCTAATATGAAGAACATTTGGCTTCTGGAGAAAAATCCATCTTTTGGGAATGCTCTTTGAAGCCTGCAGCCACTTCTAGAGGGACACAGGACTCTTGCTTGTTACTATCTGCCTCCTAGATAGTAAATTTTAAACTGCTGACCAGAGAGCAGAGGCAGTGGAATGCACAAACCTGTTAGCCTTCCTTTCGCTGCAGTGGCAGAAGACATGCCCAGTAAGGGCTCAGATCTCCATGGCTGCCATTTTGCCAGCATCCACCCCCACAAAGGCTGAGCTGCATCCTTATCATACCCCTGCCCTGCCTGGTCTCTTGTTCTGTCTTATGATTATTCCCTCTTGTCTTCTCCAGCTGTCTTCATGACATTAATGTTCTTGTAAGGGTTTGGACACCTTTTTATTAGAGGAGAATTATAATCCCCTGAACGGTATATTAAAAGTCCAGCCAATGTGAGCTATGAAAATATATTTTATCTGTATTTTGTTTTATTTACCTTGAAAATATAAGATACAACCCCAGAAGCTACACCTCGGTGGCCCTAGAAAACTTATTTTTGGGTTGCCTTACTTCAGGTTTCAAGGTGACTTCTCTGAGTCTGTCTGCTCCTGTATCTACCAGCTCAGTCCCTGTGTGAGACCATGGGGTATGAGTTTTCCATTAGGAATCCCCTCCCCCAAACATCATCTATTGATAATTTTAAGGAGTTTTTATGATATAGGAGTGCTATTATGATGCCGGTTTGGTCAGTAGATACAAGAATACACAAATTCCTTCCTGCTTTACAGGTCTGTCCTTCCCCAAGCTCTTCAAAGGAAGATGCATGCATAAGTAACAATAGCAAAGGGAAACATAACACTTTTTGTTTTTATGGCTTTTGCTCTAATTCCCAATCATAATTTCATCAATCTTTATTTGACTCTGTGGGAAATTCTTTGTGACTAGATAAAGGCAGCTTAGAACTTAGAGCCAAAGGCTAGAGAGCCTATGATTTCTCTTTCACCCAAAGTCAAACCTCAGATCTTACCAACAGTGGACAGATCAGAGAATTCCTTCAAAGCCAGAGGGAGTAGTACCACAGAGAAAGAGGCCAACTTGATCCCCAATGTTCAGTGCTAAACTGCCAAAGGCTGGAGAAGTAGATACAGGTCTGTCTTAAAAAAAATTAGTGTCCAAAGAGAGGGAAAAAAAAATGGCTGTTTCCCATGCACTTCTCAGTCTAGATTTATGGATTGATAAGAAAGAAAAAGGGGCTGCTTCTACCTAGGTTGTAAACTGCATCCTCTAAAAGCTCTATATTTGGTCTATTTGAGCAGTCATTGACCTATACTTTTGTTTCCTATTCTCAATTCTGTTTCATCCCTGATGAATAATCATGTGTATGTATGGCAGCATGGGAGAAAAGGAGACTTGAGATTTGCCTAGAGATTGATGATACTAGCCAGGTTTGAATCTCAGTATTAGAATCACTACTCTGACACAGCACTTGGAGCCTCTGAAAGTTGTAAGGTATGTACTGGCTTTTGATGTCCAAGCTTGAACCAATCACTCAAATTGACTATCTGCTATCTTAGAGAGCAGAGAGAAGAATAGTGAAACAAGATTTGCAAATCCCTCCCAGTGAAGGGTATTGAGACCAGCCTAGCATATGAGTTCCTAGAGGGGGAGGGCTGAGGAAGCTGGAGGTAGAGAGCAGAAGAAGTTAGCAAAGAACTGGAGGAAAGGGAAGAAGAAAGATACTATTCAAATAATCTGCCTGCTTCAAATTTTGACTATGATGAGTTATTCTAGAAAGTCTGATTCAGCTTGCACAGGAGTTGTTTTGTTCTTATGTGTGAGAGTCACTTAACCTTTCAGTCAAATATCTGGTCTAAGTGTTCATATACACAGAGTCAGGCCTTTATATGAGATGGGGTGGATAAAAGATATATTCCAAGGCCCTGGAGTGCAAGTCAGAGTGGAGTAGAGATGGGAGTCAGGGTAGATAGGGTGGACTCCATTCCTCTTTTACTATAAACAAAAGACTAAAATGTAGGTTGAGCATAATTATATAAAGTTATATATTACTTATAGAGATGTCAATTAAGGTTATTTGGTTGTAGGTGACCAACAATGCTTTCACTAACAAGTCAAAAGTAAACTTTTGGAAGGATATGGAGGAGATTACAAAAAGAAAATCTGGAGAACTTACCTCAGAAAGGACAATAACCATACGGGTTACAGGTATCAGAAATTTAGAAACCAATGGTTGTCTTTTTTTGGGTGTCACATAACTTAACTATTTCCATTCTTTGTGTCATTGAACTCAAAGTTCAAATTTTAGGGAAAGAATATCTGATTGGCCAGCATGAGTCACATGGTCACTAATTGAGCAGAGCAGGAGATTCTTGAGTTATAACACCACCAAAGCATTGTGCAATGAGAGAAGAACCTTCCCCAAAACAAAAACAGAGAGTTTCTAACAGAGAATTGAGCTCTCAATGCCAGGCACATACAAAATGACCTGTTGACAATACATTACATAGGGTAGCCCAGAATCCCTTATCATCAGATGCAGCAATATTGAAAATAAAATCTCAGCTTCATACATATCATACAGATTGTTTTGCTTGTATCTTGGGACTTTAGTCAGTTGTGATCAAAGACAGTACCAGAAAGTTGAAATGGCTTCAAAAATTAGAATTTTAGTTTATGCATTTTCAATAGGGACAATATTGTCCACAAGAGGGGAAAAGGGACTTGGGGGTGGGGGAATAAAACTTAGATATTATAGTGAATTGTGTCCTTCCAAATGGCCACAGTACACAAAGAGATACATAAAATATCTGCGGTAATAAAATTTCATGGAGGAAAAGCATAGGAGTAATTAGGAAAATAAATTCCTATTTTCCTTTTTTTGCATGGAGGTGGGTAATAATGGAAAAAAAAAAAGATCCAGAAACCCTGTTCTAGACCATTACTTCTCAACTTTCCATGCCATCAAAATTACCTAGGGACGTTAAAAAATTCTGATACATGAGACTATGTTCATAGGCTCTGATGAATTATTCTTGGGTGTGTCCTGGGCATTGAAATTTTTCAACACTGCCCAAATGATTCTGAAATGCAACAAAGGCTGAAAATCACTGATCTACATCCTTGTAGTTATGGTGAGCATCAGGAGCATCCACTAGGAGGTTGTCAGAAATGTAAAATGTAAACCCAACTCCATGTCTGCTGAATCAGAATCTACACTTAAAGAAGATTGCCAGGTAATTCGTATACACATTATATGTTTAGAGCATTGAACTATGCCAATGATTATCAACCATCCAAATCACTGGTGGAGACTTTATAACCTTACAGCTGTCCCAGCCCACTCCAGAGTCGTCAAATTAGAATTATTGGTCCTGTGTTTGAGTTTGGAACTGGTCCTCGTAATGCAGCCTACTATAGCCCACACGGACATATATTAGTACCAGCTGGATTTGGAAATCTGAGGGGACAAATGGAAGTGTGGGATGTTAAAAACTACAAACTTATTTCTAAACCAGTGGCCTCTGATTCTACCTATTTTGCTTGGTGCCCTGACAGTGAGCATATTTCAACAGCCATGTGTGCTACCAGGTTACGTGTTAATAATGGGCTCTGTCTTACACAAGTATGATGTGCCGTCAAATGGAGAATTATGGCAGGTTTCTTAGCAGCCATTTTTAGACGGATTATTTCCAGTAAAAACAATAACTTACCAAGCATTTCCAAGTGATGTACCCAGTGAAGAACCTAAAGTTGCAACAGCTTATAGACCCCCAGCTTTAAGAAATAAGCCAATCACCAATTCCAAACTGCATGAGGAGGAACCACCTCAAAATATGAAACCACAAGCAGGAAATGATAAGCCATTATCAAAAACAGCCCTTAAAAATCAAAGGAAGCATGAGGCTAAGAAAGCTGCAAAATAGGAAGCAAGAAATGAGAAGAGTCTGGATTTGGCACTTAACTCCTGCCCCACAGAGCACACCATGAAATACTATCTCGCAGTCAACCTCTGGAGACCCTGAAATTGACAAAAAAATCAAGAACCTAAAGAAGAAACTGAAAGCAATTGAACAACGAAAGAACAAGCAGCAGCTGGAAAACAGCTAGAAAAAAATCAGTTGGAGAAAATTCAAAAAAAGAAAGCTCTTCGCCAGGAGCTGGAAGATTTGGAGTTGGGTATTTAAAGATTCACAGAGAGCAAGTTGTTACCAGAAATCAGTGCAAACACATTTTCTGTTAAACCCATTGGTGGACGTGAAATATCCATGTGCCCACATTTAATGTTCATCTATAATTTTAACCATTTATCCAAGATTCTGCATATGTGTGTCCCAGCCCACTCCAGAGTCGTCAAATTAGAATTATTGGTCCTGTGTTTGAGTTTGGAACTGGTCCTCGTAATGCAGCCATTATTTAATAATGTCTATTAAATTGATTTTTACATCCTGCATCCTGTATTATGTCAACACATGATATAGAAAAGAAACACATGAATTTTTTAGTAAGTTTGACAGATTGAAAGACAATGTCATTGGTTTTTTTATTAGGAGACAGTATTCACCATACATGTGAATAAAAACATTTAAATTTTTAAAAAATTAGAATTATTGGTCTTAGGACAGTACACTACTGACTTTAAACGAATGTGCAGATCATTGTGATGCATATTTCTGGATAAAATCCACAAATTGAGTTAAAGAACATTATATTAATATAAGGACATTGGAGGTCAAAGAGGTAAAATTACTTACCCAAGAGTTTTAACCACCTCCAATTCTCCTCATTGATGAGGGAGGAATTCCCAGTTATAGTTATGGGGATGACCAAGTACATGACACTTGACAGTGGACAGCTGAGATTGACAGCTATTTATTAGTCACATATGCTCACAGCCTGGGGGAGGAAGACACCACATACCATGCAGGGCCACAGAAGGCTGTACAGAGTGAATATCAGGAGCTGTGGGAGGAAGGCTCTGTAGTATTAAGAATGTAGGGTCCCCATTAATTCCTGTAAGGGGATGTGATGAGCTTGTTTGAATAATTGTGGGGGCTGGCAGGGCAATGGAGCTTACTGCTCTGGGTTAGGCAGAAATTGTTTCTGGTATCCTTCAAAAGCAAGGTTATTTAGCTAGAGGACCTTATCTGTATGAGCACAATAAGGAAGGAAACAGGATTAGGCCACTGAAAGCCTTCTGCGTTTCAGAGGTCAAGAAAGTACATATATTGAAAGTAAATTTCAGGACTTCCTCTACAATTGAGCTTTGATGCCTTAATATCAATTTAAACCTTGGTGGCTGGGGTACCTCGGTGGCTCAGTTGGTTAAGTGTCTGCCCTCAGCTCAGGTCATGATCCCAGGGTCCTGGGATCAAGTCCCACATCAGACCACTTGCTCAGCGGGGGGCCTGCCTCTCCCTCTGCCTTTGCCTGAGGCTGCTCTGCCTACTTGTGATCTCTGTCAAAAAAAAAAAAAAAAAGACTCCTCTATCTCCAGGAATCTCTTAATTAAAAAATAAATACATAAATAAACCTTGGTGGCTAGTGAGACTTTCAGAGAGTAGAAGAGTCTCAATAGAAATTGAAGGAGGAACTAGACCGAGAGAGAGGCCACAACCACATGAGAGGTAACTGTCAAAAACATGAACTTTAGAGGTGTTTTTGTTTTAATGGCCAATAAAAGTAATTGAGGAAACAATGTGGCATTGGGGTAGGGGGTGCCTGTCCCCAGGAGTTGTGAATGTGAATTGAGACTAATCAATGCCTGTGGCATTTAGTGACATCCAGCAAGAAAGCCATTTGCTATTTTGTAACTTTATTAAAGAATTCTTTGAGGAATCCTCTATGTCTCAATTAAGCCAACTGTTTGGAGTCTGTAAGGAAGGTAGAAATTTCATTGAATAACTTCTTCAAGAACTCAGCATTGTGTCTTTTGAGAAATGAAATGAATACTTTGGTCACTATCAGTAATATCTGGAACTCTAATGGGGATAAGGAATACCCTGGCAAGGACTTGTATAGTAGCCTTAGCATTTGTAGAGATATCTATTACCTTGATTTATATTCTGGGTATCTGTGATGCAAGAGATTCACAGTGCTCTTTAACAGAAAACAGGCTATTCTTTGTCAATGGATCAAAAGTTTGTAAAAAAAAAAGTATAGATAGGGTCAATTTTCGGCTAGGGAATCCAGTGGTAAGTTGGCTGCTTGAAGTTTGGTATCTTATACTAAATGTTGGGTCCAGTACTTTGTCAGGGACACCTGGTCAAAAGACGGAAAGCAGCAACATTCCATTGAGCTCCAGCATGACAGTGACAGCACCATCAGTAAGTATATAACCTCCAGTTATTGTTTACTTACTTAATCCCAAATTCTCCCTAAATAACCAAAGGATTTGGGGGAGAGGTAACCTCTTCCAGCACCATGGCATCTAGCAAGGGACTAAAGACAGAGGGGGCATCCCCTTCTGTAAGTGGGATATGCCAGTGGGCCCAGGTTTGGTTCCATCCTGTAGCAAGGAGGCCCTAATAGCTGTGCTGATTCTGTAGGGTGCTGCTTCCATGACCCAAGGCATGATGGCAGCTGGATAGAGAGGGCCACAGGGTATACGAGAGTCTCTATTTCTAGGAGAGCCCAGTTTGTGGCCAGCAATCACACTCTAATGGAATATAGTGTAGCACCGAGGGAGGGAAATTTTTGTGTTAGAAGTCCATGGGTGCCTCATTGTCATCATGAGTAATCCAAAGTCTCCAGGAAAAATTAGAAAAGGTTTCTAAAGCTTCCAAAATGAAGGAGTCTCAGGGGCGCTAATGAAAATGCCTGTTTTTTTGAAAATTTGTACAGACTCTAGAGTCTTTTGTGGGAGGGGGTAAGGTTTGGGAGCCCACCTCTCAGGCAGCCACCCCCTCCTCCAGGGACATCCAGTCAAGCTTCCAGGGCTAGGTTCCACAACCACTAAGGTTATTTTACCCCACTGGGTGGGAATCATCAAGCCTTGTAATTACAGATTAGCCCTGTGGCAGGGTGGTAAGCAGCAACATTAAGTAGAGCCCATGAGTACTGGCTAGGGGTTTCGCATTGGAAGAACAGATATGTTATTTCTTCTGATGTTTTGGGAGGGGCTGATGCCAAATGCTTTTTCCTCTTCTTGTCTTGTCTTGTCTTGTCTTTGCTTTGCTTTGATTTGCTTTGCTTTGCTTTTTCTTTTCTTTTCTTTCCCACCAATGCTTGGGCGATGGATCCCCATGGATATGCACCTGAATACTTTTGGGGGTCAGGAAAGTGCAAATGATAGGAACAAGGGAAGCAGCCACAGGGGAAATGGGAAAGATTGCTCTCCTTGCCTGAACAACAACTCCTGTTGGGCAACCTGTGTGGTGGTTTCTTTCCTTTCCACAAACTTTACAAAAGAGCATCCCTGGGCCCATTCTGGGGGTGCACAATTACAAATAGCTGTCCCATGCAGCCAGTGATAACATTAGGCTAGAAACAGTGACCATAGAGCTCAAGCCCCACCTTGGTAAGTGGGACTCAAGCACTGACTGATTAGCATACTGTGTTATTACCACCTTTATAGGTGGGAACTTCAGAGACTACTTGCCAAATACAGGCCAAACCCAAGGGCACAGCACACCACAATATACTTAATTAACAACAAATCTTTTCTTAGGGATGAGAATATTTTAGTGTGGAAAGAGATGGAAAGTCCAACAAAGACAACAAAATGTCACAGGGGCCCAAGCCCCTGCATACAGGCAAATGGTGGTTCCCCTTAGGCAGACTTCACCATATCATGGCATCAATTAGTTATCCAGGAGCAGCTAGTTAAAGCTGACCAGGTGTCCTTGGTTTTGATTGGGCCATCTTGTTTTTGATACCAGTTATTTTACTTACCTGTTATTCATGAAGCAAAGGAGGGATTCTCACTCTAGGGCTATGGGGTTGACCAAAAACATGTCACCTGACACTGGAAAGATGAGATTGTCAGCAGTTTATTAGTTGCATATACTCAGGGAGAAAGACACCATATGCCACACAAGACCACAGGGGTGTTGCTCTTCAGAACAGAATTGAGGGTTGTGGGAGACAAGTTTTATATTATCAAGAGAGTGGGGTTTCATCTGGTTCTTATGGGAGGATGTTACTGGCTTGTACAAATAAGTGTGGATTGGCAGGGATGAGCAGGCACTGCACCTGGTTCCTTGACAGGGAGGATTGCTTAGCTAAGGAACCTTATCCACATGAGCAGAGTGTGGAGGAGAAATTGTACTTAAGCCGTTCAAGACCCTGCTGGTTTCACCAGATGTCAAGGAACAACCTAATACTGGGCCTTAATTTTAGGACTTATATAACACCAATGTCATGTACAGGCCTCAATATTGTTAGAGAGAGATAGAGGCATTTACAGTCTTAATGTTATATTTCTTTTCCACTCATAATCTTTGAGGTTGAAAGACTCTTAGGTCATATAATCAGGACAAATTCCAGAGGAGAAAGGGGAAATATAGTGTACTTTAACAATGGGATTTAGTTCATTAAGTCAGGTGGACAACATGTTAGACTAAATGCTCACAATTTTTGCTTAATGAAATTAATTAAACTAATTATTATATTTTTATTCAGGTAAAATTAACATAACATAAAATTAACAATTTTAAAGTGTACAATTCAGTGACATTTAGCACTGATTTGCAATACTGTGCAAACATTACCTCTATCAAGTTCCAAAATATTTTCAACATCTCAAAAAGAAATTCCTGTATCTGTTAAACAGGAAGTTCCTCCCTCAGCCCTTGACAATCACTAATACTTTTTTCTCTGTATAGATTTACCTATTCTGAATATTTCATATACATGGAATAATGTAATTTTTTTGACTTTTTTTTTTACTTAGAATATTTTTTAAGATTTTATTTATTTATTTGACAGAGATAGAGAGACAGCGAGAGAGAGAACACAAGCAGGGGGAGTGGGAGAGGGAGAAGCAGGCTTCCCGTGGAGCAGGGAGCCCGATGTGGGACTTGATCCCAGGACCCCGGGATCATGACCTGAGCCGAAGGCAGACGCTTAACGACTGAGCCACCCAGGCGTCCCTGTGTTGTAGCATATTTTAATACTTCATTCCTTTTTGTGGCTGAGTAATTGTGAATACATCACATTTTCTCCATTCATGCATGTTAATAGAAGTTTGTGAGTTCCATTTCGAAATGGCAGAAATTGAAAATGTTTAGAATACTTTGCAGACTTATTGACCCCTAACAATTCATAAAATAATCACAACAACCAGTGACAGTATTATAGGTATCAAGTATTTGCATTAAAATTTAATTCTTGTATATTTTCAGAATTACATTTTTTATAACATATCAGACTGTATATTAGAAAATATTTTAAAACACATATCTGGATTGGCGGAGCAAGATGGCAGAGGAGTAGGAGACCTGGATTTCCTCTGGTCCCAGGAATTCAGCTGGATAGGGATCAAACCATTCTGAACACCTATGAACTCAACAGGAGATCAAAGAAAAGAATAGCAACAACTCTGAACGGAAAAGCGACCACTTTCTGGAAGGTAAGACATGCGGAGAAGTGAATCCAAGGTGATATTCGGGAGGATAGACGGCGGGGGAGGGGGCCTCCGTCGGCCAATTCTGGCAAGTGATAGAGCAGCGGGGCACAAAATCGGAACTTTTAGAAGTCTGCTCCGCTGAGGGACGTTGCTCCAGTGGCTAAGCGGGGGGTGGAAACCTCTCTGGGACAGTGTGGTCTCAGGACCTCGGGGTCACAGAAAGGCCAGGATGTCTGAGTGCGGCAGAAATCCCAGATATTGGAGCAGGGAAGCTGGCTGCAGAGACGGAGCTGAGGCGTGGGCTTTCAGCTCAGGGTTGCCATAAACCGTGATCCGTGGCACAGTCAGACCACTGTTCCTCCAGCAGGGACCCAACAAGCAGCAGATCTGGGGAGACTCCCTTCCTCCCCCCGGGAGGAGCAGTGCAGGAGCGCACCACAGGGATCTGCTGGGTTTGGAGATGCCACACTTAGTTGGGTGCCAGAGATAGAAATGCTCGGTCACAAGCCAGGTGAGCACGGAGTGCAGCCAGAGACTGGGGAGACGGGAGTGACTGACTGCTTTTCTCTGGGGGCGCACTGAGGAGTGGGGCCCCGAGCTCTCGGCTCCTCTGGGTGGAGATTGGGAGACCGCCATTTTCACTCTCGTCCTCCAAATCTGTACGGAAAGCTTGCAGGGAACAAAAGCTCCCGAGAGCAAACCCCAGCAGATTACTTAGCCCGGACCCGGCAAGGGTGGGGCAATTCTGGCTCTGGCAAAGACATTTGGGAACCACGGCAGCAGGCCTCTCCCCAGAAGATCAGCAAGAACAGCCAGCCAAGACCAAGTTTACCAATTAATGAGAACAGCAGAATGCCAGCGCTAGGGGAATACTGCACATAGAATTCATGGCTTTTTTCCCATGATTCTTTAGTCTTTCAAAGTTAAATTTTTTTTAACTTTTTTTTTTTTAATTTTTCTTTTTCCCTTTTTAAACCAACATCTTATCAATCCCTTTTTAAAAAAATATTTCTTATTTTTCATTTTTAGAGTCAAATTCTATCCCTTAATAGTAGTTACCCTTATTTTTGGCATATATATATAAGTTGTTCTCTCTTTAAAATTTTTAGATACAGTTTCTTCTAACAGATCAAAATATACCCTAAATCTCTAGTGTATGGCTTTGTTCTAGTCCCCTGCCTGATCACATTCTCTCCCATTTTTTTTTTAATCCTCTTCTTTCTTTTTTCAACCAACTTCTTATCTTATCAATTCCTTTTTTAAATTCTTTTATAATTTTCATCTTTACAGTCATATTACATCCCTTCATCATATTAACCCTTATTTTTGTACATATATAAGTTTTTCTTTCTTTAAAATTTTGGGAGGCACTTTCTTCTAACAGACCAAAATATGCCCAAAATCTAGTGTGTGGCACTGATCTATGCACCAGCCTGATCATATTTGATCATATCCTGTTTTTTTTTGTTTTGTTTTTGTTTGTTTTTTCTTTTTCTTTTTTCTTTCTTACCCTTTCTTTTCCCCCAGTTTCAGGTCTTTTCTGATTTGTTTAGTGTATATTTTCTGGGGACATTGTTACCCTGTTACCATTTTGATTTCTCATTCATCTAGTCTCCTCTGGACAAAATGACAAGATGGAAAAAAATCACCTCCACAAAAAGAACAAGAGGCAGCACTGACTGCCAGGGACCTAATCAATATGGACATTATTAAGATGTCAGAACTAGAGTTCAGAATGATGATTTTAAAGATACTAGCTGGGCTTGAAAAAAGAATGGAAGACATTAGAGAAACGCTTTCTGGAGAAATAAAAGAACTAAAATCTAACCAAGTCGAAATCAAAAAGGCTATTAATGAGGTGCAATGAAAAATGGAGGCTCTAACTGCTAGGATAAAGGAGGCAGAAGAGAGAATCAGTGATATAGAAGACCAAATGAAGGAAAATAAAGAAGCTGAGAAAAAGAGAGATAAACAACTACTGGCTCACGAGGGCAGAATTCAAGAGATAAGCAATACCATAAGATGAACCAACATTAGAATAATTGGGATCCCAGAAGAAGAAGAAAGAAAGAGAAGGGCAGAAGGTATATTGGAGCAAATTATAGCAGAGAACTTCCCTAATTTGGGGAAGGAAACAGGCATCAAAATCCAGGAGGCACAGAGAACCCCTCTCAAAATCAATAAAAATAGGTCAACACCCTGACATCTAATAGTAAAACTTATGAGTCTCAGAGACAAAGAGAAAATCCTGAAAGCAGCTCGGGAGAAGAGATCTGTAGACTACAATGGTAGAAACATTAGACTGGCAACAGACCTATCCATGGAGACCTGGCAGGCCAGAAAGGACTGGCAGGATATATTCAGAGCACTAAATGAGAAAAATATGCAGCGAAGAATACTATATCCAGCTAGGCTGTCATTGAAAATAGAAGGAGAGATAAAAAGCTTCCAGGACAAACAAAAACTAAAGGAATTTGCAAACACGAAACCAGCCCTACAACAAATATTGAAAGGGGTCCTTTCAGCAAAGAAAGCAAAGAGAGAGCCTAAAAGTAACATAGACCAGAAAGGAACACAGACAATATACAGCAACAGTCACCTTACAGGCAATACAATGGCACTAAATTCCTATCTTTCAATAGTTACCCAGAATGTAAATGGGCCAAATGCCGCAATCAAACGACACAGGCTATCAGATTGCCTAAAAACACAAGACCCATCAATATGCTGTCTTCAAGAGACTCGTTTTAGACCCAAAGACACCCCCAGATTGAAAGTGAGGGGGTGGAAAACCATTTACCATGCTAATGGACAGCAAAAGAAAGCTGGGGTGGCAATCCTTAAATCAGAGAAATTAGATTTTTAAACCAAAGTCTGTAATAAGAGATGAGGAAGGACACTATATCCTACTTGAAGGGTCTATCCAACAAGAAGATCTAACAATTGTAAATATCTATGCCCCTAACATGGGAGCAGCCAATTATACAAGCCAATTAATAACAAAAGCAAAGAAACACATCGACAGCAATATAACAATAGTGGGGGACTTTAACACCCCCCTCACTGAAATGGACACAGCATCTAAGCAAAAGATCAACAAGAAAATAAAGACTTTAAATGACACACTGGACCAAATGGACTTCATAGATGTATTCAGAACGTTCCATCCCAAAGGAACAGAATAAACATTCTTCTCTAGTGCCCATGGAACATTCTCCAGAGTAGATCACATCCTAGGTCACAAATCAGGTCTCAACAGGTACCAAAAGATTGGGATCTTTCCCTGCCTATTTTCAGACCACAATGCTTTGAAACTAGAAGTCAATCAAAAGAGGAAAGTCGGAAAGAACTCAAATACATGGAGGCTAAAGAGCATCCTACTAAAGAATGAATGGGTCAAACAGGAAATTAAAGAATTTAAAAAGTTCATGGAAACCAATGAAAATGAAAACACAACTGTTCAAAATCTTTGGGATGCAGCAAAGGCAGTCCTAAGAGGAAAGTATATAGCAATACAAGCCTTTCTCAAGAAACAAGAAAGGTCTCAAATACACAACCTTACCCTACACCTAAAGGAGCTGGAGAAAGACCAACAAACAAAGCCTAAACCCAGCAGGAGAAAAGAAATAATAAAGATCAGAGCAGAAATCAATGAAATAGAAACCAAAAGAAGAGTAGAAAAGATCAACAAAAGTAGGAGCTGGTTCTTTGAAAGAATTAATGAGATTGATAAACCCCTGGCCAGACTTATCTAAAAGAAAAGAGAAATGACCCAAATCAACAAAATCATGAATGAAAGAGGAAAGATCACAACCAACACGAAAGTAATACAAACAATTATAAGAACATATTCTGAGTAACTCTATGCCAGCAAATTAGATAATCTGGAAGAAATAGCTGCTTTCCTAGAGATGTATCAACTACCAAAACTGAACCAGGAAGAAATAGAAAACCTGAACAGACCTATAACCACTAAGGAAATTGAAGCAGTAATCACAAATCTCGCAACAAACAAAAGCCCAGGGCCAGATGGCTTCCCAGGGGAATTCTACCACACATTTAAAGAATTAATACCTATTCTTCTGAAACTGTTCCAAAAAATAGAAATGGAAGGAAAACTTTCAAAGTCATTTTATGAGGCCAGCATTACCTTGATTCCCCAAACCAGACAGAGACCCCATCCAAAGGAGAATTACAGACCAATATCCTTGATGAACATGGATGCAAAAATTCTCACCAAAATACTGGCCAATAGGATCCAACGGTACATTAAAAGGATTATTCACCATGGCCAAGTGGGACTTATCCCTGGGCTCTAAAGTTGGTTCAACATCCGCAAATCAATCAATGTGATACAATACATTAATAAAAGAAAGAACAAGAACTGTATGATCTTCTCAATAGATGCAGAAAAAGCATTTGACAAAGTACAACATCCTCTCTTGATCAAAACTCTTCAGAGTATAGGGATAGAGGGTACATACCTCAATATCATAAAAGCCATCTATGAAAAACCCACAGTGAATATCAGTCTCAATGGGGAAAAACTGAGAGCTTTCCCACTAAGGTCAGGAACATGGCAGGGATGTCCACTATCACCACTGCTGTTCATCATAGTATTAGAAGTCCTAGACCCAGCAATCAGACAACAAAAAGAAATAAAAGGCATCCAAATCGGCAAAGAAGAAGTCAAACTCTCACTCTTCGCAGATGATATGATACTTTATGTGGAAAACCCAAAAGACTCCACCCCAAAACTGCTAGAACTCATACAGGAATTCAGTCAAGTGGCAGGATATAAAATCAATGCACAGAAATCAGTGGCATTCCTATACACCAACAACAAGTCAGAAGAAAGAGAAATTAAGGAGTTGATCCCATTTATAATTATACCCCAAACCATAAGATACCTAGGAATAAATCTAACCAAAGAGGCAAAGAATCTGTACTCAGAAAACTATAAAATACTCATGAAAGAAATTGAGGAAGACACAAAGAAATGGAAAAATGTTCCATGCTCATGGATTGGAAGAACAAATATTGTGAAGATGTCAGTGCTACCTGAGCAATCTACACATTCAATGCAATCCCCATCAAAATACCATCCACTTTTTTCAAAGAAATGGAACAAATAATCCTAAAATTTGTATGGAACCAGAGAAGACCTCGAATATCCAGAGGAATGTTGAAAAAGAAAAGCAAAGCTGGTGGCATCACCATTCCGGACTTCCAGCTCTATTACAAAGCGGTCATCATCAAGACAGTATGGTACTGGCACAAAAACAGACACATAGATCAATGGAACAGAATAGACAGCCCACAAATGCACCCTCAATTCTATGGTGAACTAATTTTCGACAAAGCAGGAAAGAATGTCCAATGGAAAAAAGACAGTCTCTTCAACAAAGGGTGTTGGGAAAATTGGACAGCCACATGAAGAAGAATGAATCTGGACCATTTCCTTATACCACACACAAAAATAGACTCAAAATGGTTGTAAGACCTCAATGTGAGACAGGAGTCCATCAAAATTCTAAAGGAATTTTGCAGCAACCTCTTTGACCTCAGCCTCAGCAGCTTCTTCCTAGAAACATCGCCAAAGGCAAGGGAAGCAAGGGCAAAAATGAACTATTGGGATGTCGTCAAGATAAAAAGCTTTTGCACAGCAAAGGAAACAGTCAACAAAACCAAAAGACAACCGAGAGAATGGGAGAAGATATTTGCAAATGACATATCAGATAAAGGGCTAGTATCCAAATCTATAAAGAACTTCTTAAACTCAACACCCAAAGAACAAATGATCCAATGAAGAAATGGGCAGAAGACATGAACAGACATTTTTCCAAAGAAGACATCCAAATGGCCAACAGATACATGAAAAAGTACTCAACATTGCTCAGCATCAGGGAAATCCAAATCAAAACCTCAATGAGATATCACCTCACACTAGTCAGAATGGCTAAAATTAACAAGTCAGCAAATGACAGATGTTGGCGGGGATGTGGAGAAAGGGGAACCCTCCTACACTGTTGGTGGGAATGCAAGCTGGTGCAGTCACTCTGGAGAACAGTATGGGGGTTCCTCAAAAATTCCTCAAAAAAAGGAGGTACCCTATGACCCAGGAATTGCACTACTGGGTATTTATCCCAAAGATACAAATGTAGGGATCTGAAGGGGTACATGCACCCCGATGTTTATAGCAGCATGTCCACAATAGCCAAACTATGGAAAGAGCCAAGATGTCCATCAACAGATGAATGGATACAGAAGATGTGGTATATATATATACAGTGGAATATTATGCAGCCATCAAAAGGAATGAAATCTTGCCAGTTGCAATGTTGTGGATGGAACTGGAGGGTATTATGCTGAGCGAAATAAGTGAATCAGAGAAAGACATGTATCCTATGACCTCACTGATATGAGGAATACTTAATCTCAGGAAACAAACTGAGGGTTGCTGTCATGGTGGGGTGTGGGAGGGATGGGATGGTTGGGTCATAGAAATTGGGGGAGTATGTGCTATGATGAGCGCTGTGAATTTTGTAAGACTGTTGAATCACAGACCTGTACCTCTGAAACAAATAATACATTATATGTTAAAAAAAAAAAAAAAGAAGAAGAAGAAGAAATATCTGGAAGGGAAGAATGAAGGGGGCAGAAATCGGAGCGGGAGGTAAACCATGAGAGACGATGGACTCTGAAAAACAAACTGAAGGTTCTAGAAGGGAGTGGGCTGGGAGGATGGGTTAGCCTGGTGATGGGTATTAAAGAGGGCACGTTCTGCATGGAGCACTGGGTGTTATATGCAAACAATGAATCATGGAACACTACATCAAAAACTAATGATGTAATGTATGGTGATTAACATAACATAATAATAAAAAAAAGAAAAGAAAACACATATCTGGTAAAGAACTTGTATCTAGAAGACTTAAAATTTAATAATAAAAATATTCATAAAAATGGGCAAAAGATTTGGAAAGACACTTAATGAAAAATGACAACTGAATGTCAAATAAGCACATTAAAAAATACATCATTAGTCATTAAGTAAATACAACTTAAAACCACAGTGAGATACCACCATACATTCAATAGAATATTTAAAATAAATAGATTAGATAGATAGCTTTTATAGATAGAAGATAGATAGAAGACAGATAATAAATAAACAATTCTAACCATATCAAGTTGCTCGAAGCATGTAGACCAGATGGGACTCTGCGACATTGCTGATAGAAATGCAAAAATGGTGCAGCCTCTTTGGAAAATAGTTTGGTGTTTTGTTTTTATTTAAATTTAAATTAAATTAATTAACATATAGTGTATTATTTGTTTCAGGGTACAGGTCTGTGATTCATCAGTCTTTTATAATACCCAGTGCTCATTACAACACATACCCTCCCCAACGTCCATCACCCAGTTACCCCATCTCTCCACCCCCTCCCTTCCAGCAACCTATTTGTTTCCTATGATTAAGAGTCTCTTATGGTTTGTCTCCCTTTCTTGTTTGATCTTGTTTCATTTTTTAGTTTGGTGGTTTCTTTTAAAATTAAATTTACACTTAGCATACAAACCAGCAGTGCTAATCCAATATATTTATTTGACTGAATACAATTTTTTATGCAAAAACATATACACAGATGTTTATTGTAGTTTTATTCATTTATGCATGGTATCAAATGAAAAAAATATTAAAATATATCCTTCAACTGGTAAGTGAATTAGCCAATTGTGGTACATCCATACAATGTAATATTACTTGGCAACAGAGGAATAAACTGCTGAAACACAACACATAGATGAATCTCAAATGTGTTACACTAAATGAAAGAAGGCAGATTCAAGAGGCTGCATACTATATGTTTTCATTATATGACAATGTAGAAAAGCCAAACTTGAGAGTCTGAAAAAAATTGGTGGTTGACAGGGGCTGGAAGTGGAGGGATGAGTTAACTATAAAGGGGCATAAAAAGTTTTGGGTCTGATATAACTGTATTCCATCTTAGTAGAAGTTATAGTGGTTGGATGATGGATTAATTTGCCAAAACTTACAAGCTTATATACTTAAAAGTGTGCTTTAATTCTGTATGAATTATGCCTTGCTAAAAAAACAAATTAAAAAATCATAGATTATGATGCATACAATGCAAGTATGCTAGAAATCAATAAACAAAACATAAGAAATGTTATATTTGGAAATTAAAGAATACAGTTTTTTGACAGAATTGAAATGTCATCACTTTTAAACCCTAATGAAAACTTTTATTTATTTGGCTACTAAAGCCATTAGAGGTAATATTAACTGGAAATTTTTAAAAGAATCATGATGCCTGAACTTATCATAAAAAAGTGATAGCGGACCCTGTTTCTCCTGATAGAATTATACATTATCTCTCATGAATTATTCTTGCCAAAAATAAAACCTGAATCTGATCAAACCTTTAGATCTAACTAATAGGTGCTTTTAGAAAATTTTACAAAAGCCAAGGTATATAGAAATGTGCCAAACACTACCATGATACACAATGATATACAGAATGTGGAATTAATGACTCAGTTTCTTCAACAAATAAGTTACAATAAAAAAGTAAATGAGAAAAAATACCAAACTTAAAACAGAGGAAAAAGAGAGAGAGAGAGACAGAGCAAGAGACATAATAAACCAAACACAATGGATGTGGATTTTCTATTTCCTGATTTGAGCAAATCAAATGTTAAAAGGAGTTCAAGTTCAAGATGATGATGTAGGAAGAACATGAACTCACCTCCTCCCACAGACACAATGAGTATACAGCTACACGTGGAATAATTTTATCTTAAAAATAAAACTAAACACTGGCTGAGTGGTGACTACACGTTGGGCAAAAAAGGAGGAAAACCACATCAAAGCAGATAGGAGAGGCTGGGACATTATTGCCATAAATCCCACCCCCTGGCATGGAGACCTACAACTGAGAAGGAACTCAAAGCAAGGAGCTTCTCTCTGAGGAGCAGAGGATTCAACCTCCACATCAGGCAGCCCAACTTTTAAATCATACACTCAAGAGACAAGTGCCCCATACATCCAGCATTGAAAACCAACGAAGATCATGTCCCCAGACCCACAACACTGTAGTAATCTCAGAAACTGCTATTAAAATTCTCATGCACTGGGACTCAGATGCTGCAATGCTCAACTCAGAGGCAGCTGATTGTGCCCAGACTGAAAACAAAGGAGGCTCACCTGCTTATATTAAAACATCAACCTAAGGGGAAGGCACGTAATTTAACATACACATCTAGGAACATGCTGGAACACTCTCCAGGGACAGAAAATGGCAAGCATCATCTTCATGTTCTTTCTTTGCCATGCTTCAATGGACCAATATCTCCTGGAAGAGAGCTTTTACATGTATCTGGTGCCCAAATTTCTTGGGCTGCCACCTAAGGGACACCTCTTGATTGCCTGGCTCTGGAGGCCAGGGAAGCTTGTGTTCCTGGGATCAATCCCAATCATGGGATTGCTCCCTGGTCCCATGTAATAATTGGTGTCAACCAGAAAAAAATATTCATATCCCTGTCTAGTGCCCCAACTTTTGCAACTGTTGCCAGGGGGCACCTCTACAGTGCCTGGATTTGGTAGCAAATGGGGCTTACTTCCATGGTTCCCACAGGACTATAACCAATGGAGAAAGAGTTCTTAGACACCACACCCAGGGAAAGAGGCAAAAACAGACCCAGGAGCTCAGTATTTCTATGAAGAAGTCCTATTAGTTAACCATTATGATTGAGCCTGAGGGGCAGGCTTCCAATTAAATATGCACCTAGTGGCTAATGGTAATCCTTTCCAGAGACATCAGAAAGCAGGCACTACCTTCCTGCTCAACCCTCTGCCATGCTCCAGAGCATCAGTATCTCCTGAAGAGGACAGGAATTTTACAAGTATTTGGTGCATTTGTTGTGTGTGTGTGTGTGTGTGTGTGTGTGTGTGTGTGTGTGTGTGTGTATGGCTGCCTCCCAGGAGAAACCACTTGCTGGACTGGCTCTGGTGGCCAGGTGGGTTTGCTTTTCTGGGTCCTGTGGGACTATGTCAATTGGAGAGATGGTTCTTGGCAGGCTTCTAACCTCAGGGCACTGCAGAAAAAGCAAACTGAGACATATCCCACAGTCTTTATGTAAAGGAGTCCCCTTTGCTTGTCCTGGAACTTTGGCTTGAGAGGCCTGATTCAGGTATGATACATATTCAGTGGTTTGTGGAGCAGCTCTGAAGGAACAGAGAATGTGGATGCCATCATGATACTCTCTCTGCCTTGCTCCAGCTCACTGGTATCACCTAAAAAAGAGCTTATACACTCATCTGGAGCCCTGATTTTTGTGACTGTCCCTCAGGGAACACCTTCAGATCACCTGGCTCTGGTGGCCAGGGGAACTTATGCTTGTGATACATTGGACTGTACATATTTGCATATTTCTAAAAGCTTATGACTGAGGATCTGGATTCATCTTGAAACTAGGTGCTGATATCCTCCCCTTTGGGACAGTACTGACAGATCTTAGCACATTCTCAAATACTGGGAAATATTAAAAAATATTCTGCTTGGACAAGCACAAAGTTTTGAGAAACAAACAAGAGCTAAAATCAAGAGTTGGACACTTAACTGACTGAGCCACTCAGGTGCCCCAAGAGTACACTTATCTTGATGAGCATTGAGTAATTATGGAATTGTTGAATCTCTATATTGTATAACTAAAATTAATATAACACTGTATGTTAACTACACTGGGATTAATTAAAAAATAAATATACATGAATCCATATTGATATAAATAAATGTTTCAATTAATAAAAAAAAGACAACATCAAGTGGACTAACATTGTATCATAGGGCTCCCATAAGGAGAAGAGAAAGAGAAAGGGACAGAAATCTTATTTGAAGAAATAATGGCTGAAAATTTCCCAAACCTTGTTAGGGAAACAGGCATCCAGATCCAGAAAAGCCAGAGAATTCCGAATAAGTGGAACCCAAAAAAGAACTCCACCAAGATGTATTATATTTAAAATGTCGAAAGTTATAGAGAAGAGGGTATTCATGGCAGCAATAGAAAAACCATTGTTACATATAAGGGAATACCTATACAATTATAAGCAGATTTTTCAGGAGAAATTTTACATGCTAGAAGAGAATGGCACAATGTAATCAAAGTACTAAAAGAAAAAAAATCAATATACCTGGCAAATTTATCATTCAGAAATGAAAAAGAGATAAAGAGAGTTTTGGATAAGCAAAAGCTATAAAACTGTTAAAGGAACTTTTTTAAGCTAAAAAAAAAAGGAACTAATTAGTAACAGGAACACATATGAAGGAAGAAATCATATTAGAATATTAAATACATAGTAAATATAGAATAAGCAATTATAAAGACAGTAAGCATAAAGGTTTAAAAAAAGTAGTAAAAATAACTGATTACAATAATTAAGAAATACACAAGATAAAAATATGTAAATGTGACATCAGAAACGTGGTGAGGGAGTAACACTGTTGTCTTTGCAATGGGATTAAACTTAAGTTGTTAACAATTTTTAAAAATGATTTATTATAGATATAAGTTGTACTATGTAAAACTCATGGTAACCTCAGAGCAAAAATGTACAGTAAAAACACAACAAAGAAAGAGAAAGGAATATAAGCATGTCACTAAAACTCATGAAACCACAAAGGAAGAGAACAAGAGAAGAAAAAAAATAAGAATAGAAACTACAAAAATGCATAGATCAATGAACAGAATAGAGACCCCAGAAATGGAACCTCAACTCTATGGTCAATTAATCTTCAATGAAGCAGGAAAGCATATCCAATGCAAAAAAAAATACAGTCTCTTCAATAAATGGTGCTGGGAAAATTGGACAGCCACATGCAGAAGAATGAAACTGGACTATTCTCTTACACCATACACAAAGATAAACTCAAAATGGATAAAAGACCTAAATGTGAGTCAGGAAACCATCAAAATCCTAGGGGAAAACACAGGCAGCACCCTCTTCGACCTTGGACACAGTAACTTCTTGCAAGACATGTCTCTAAAGGCAAGGGAAACAGAAAAAAATGAACTATTGGGACTTCATCAAGATAAAATCTTCTGCACAGGAAAGGAAACAATCAACAAAACTAAAAGGCAACCGATGGAATGGGAGAAGATATTTGCAAATGACATTACAGCTAAAGGGCTGGTAGATCTTAAGATCTATAAAGAACTTATCAATTTCAATACCCAAAAAACAAATAATCCAGTCAAGAAAAGTGCAGAAGACATGAACAGACACATCTCCAAAGAAGACATACAAATGGCTAACAGACACATGTAAAAATGTTCAACATCACTAGCCATTGGGGAAATACAAATCAAAACCACAATGAGGTAAACTCACACCAGTTAGAATGGCTGAAATTAACAAGACAGGGAATAACAAATGTTGGCAAGGATGTGGAGAAAGGGGAACCCTCTTACACTGTTGGTGGGAATGCAAGCTGATAAAGCCACTCTGGAAAACTGTATGGAAGTTCCTTGGGACATTACAAATAGAGCTACCCTATGACCCAGTAATTGCACTACTGGATATTTACCCCAAAGATACAGATGTAGTGAAAAGAAAGGGCACCTGCACCCCAGTGTTCATAGCAGCAATGTCCACAATAGCCAAACTGTGGAAGGAACCGAGATGTTCTTCAACAGACAAGTGGATAAAGAAGATGTGGTTCATATATACAATGGAATATTACTCAGCCATCAGAAAAGATGAATATCTACCATTTACATGGACATGGAGGAACTAGAGGGTGTTATGCTAAGTGAAATAAGTCAAGCAGAGAAAGACAATTATCATATGGTTTCACTCATATGTAACATAAGGAATAATGCAGAGGACAATAGGAGAAGGGAGGGAAATTGAAGGGGAAGAAATCAGAGAGGGAGACAAACCATATGAAACTCTTGACTCCAGGAAACAGACTGAAAGTTGTGGAAAGGGAGGTGGGTAGGGGGATGAGGTAATTGGGTGATGGGCATTAAGGAAGGCATGTGATGTGATGAGCACTGGGTGTGATACACAACTAATGAATCACTGAATGTTATATCAAAAACTAATGATGTATTATACATCAGCTAATTGAATTTAAATAAAAAAAGAAACTACAAAAATGAAAAACAAGGAATAAAATGATAGTAAATATTTACTTATCAATAATTATTTAAAATCTAAATGGACTAAATTTTCCTATCAAAGGAGAGAGTCACTGAATGGATTTAAAAAGACCCATCTATAAGCCACTTATAAGAGACATATTTCAGATGTAAAGATATACACAGATTGAAACCAAAGAGATTGAAAAAGTTATCCCATGCAAATGGAAACTAAAAGAAAGCTGAAGTAGCCGTACTTAATATAAGACAAAATATACTTTTATTTTTTATTTATTTTTTTAAAGATTATATTTATTCATTTGAAAGAGAGAGAGAGCACACAAGCAAGGGGAACAGCAGAGGAAGAGCTAGAAGCAGGCTCTCCACTGAGCAGGGAGCCTGATGCGGGACTTGTTCATGACCTGAGCCAAAAGCAGACACCCAACCGACTGAGCCACCCAGGTTCCCCAACAAAATAGACTTTAAAACAAAGACTGTAATAAGGGACAAAGAAGGTCATTACATAATAATAATGGGTCAAATCAACAAGAAGATACAATATTTGTAAATACTTATGCACCTAGCATAGGCACACCTAAATATATAAAACAAATATTGACAACCAAAAGGGAGAATAGATAGCAATACAATAATAGTAGGGAAATTTAAAATCCCACTTACATCAATGGATAGATTATTCAGACAGAATATCAATAAGGAAACATCAGCCTTAAATGATCAGCCTTAGACCAGATGGACTTAAGAAATATTTGCATAATGTTTCATCAAGAGCAATAGGATATGCATTCTTCTCGAGTGCACATGAAGCATTTTCCAAGATAAACCATATGCCAGTCCAAAAAACAAGTCTCAATAAATTCAAGAAGATAGAAATCATACTAAGCTTCTTTTTTAGCTGCAATGGTATAAAATTAAAATTTAGTTACATGAAGAAAACTGAAAATTTACAAATAGGTGGAAATTAAACATCATGTTACTAAAAAACTAATGGGTCAGTAAAGAAATCAAAAAATAAATTAAAAAATACCATGAGACAGGGCGCCTGGGTGGCTCAGTCGGTTAAGCGGCTGCCTTCGGCTCAGGTCATGATCCCAGGGTCCTGGGATCGAGTCCCGCATCGGGCTCCCCGCTCTGCGGGAGCCTGCTTCTCCCTCTCCCTCTGCCTACTTGTGTTCTCTATCTCTCTGTCAAATAAATAAATAAAATCTTAAAAAAAAAAAAAAATACCATGAGACAAATGAAAATGGGAATGTAACATACTGAAATTTATGCCGTGGTGCAAAGCAGTTCTAAGTGGAAATTCATAGTAATAAATACCTACTTCAAGAAACAAAAAAAGTAACAAACAACTTAAATTTACATATCAAAGAACTAGAGAAAGAAGAACAAAAAAAATAAAAACTGGTAGGTGGAAGGAAATAACAAAACTTAGAGCAAAAATACAATAAGGACTAAATAGGCAATAGAAAGATCAGTAAAACTTGAAAATATAAACAAAATTGACGAACTTTTAACTAGACTCACCAACAAAAAGAGAAAACTCAAGTAAAGTCAGAGATGGACGACATGCTAAAATTAACACCATGGAAATACAAGAGATCATAAGAAACTATTATAAACAATTATACACCAACAAATTGGATAACCTAGAAGAAATGGATAAATTTCTAGAAAAATACAGCCTACCATGACTGAATTATGGTGAAATAGAAAATCTGAACAGACTGATTACTACTGAAGAGATTGAAACAGTAATCAAAAAACTCTTCAAAAAGCAAAAGTCCAGGATCAGACACTTTCATTGGTGAATTCTAACAAATATTCAAATAAGAACTAATACAAATCATTCTCAAATTTTTCCAAAAAAAAATAGAAGAGAAAACTCTTCCAAACTTATTTACTGAGGCCAGCATTACTCTGATACCAAAACCAGAAAAGAATGCCACAAGAAAGAAAAAAAAGCAAATTACAGGTTAATATCCCTGATGAACATAGATGCAAAACACCTCAACAAAATATTAACACACCAAATTCAACAATGCATTAAAAAGATCATGCCATGATTGAGTGGGATTTATTTCTGGGATGCAAGAATGGTTTAATACTCACAAGTCAATGTAATACATGACATTAATAACTTGAAGGATAAAAATCATATGATTATCTCAATAGCAGAACAAGAATTTGACAAAATTCAACATTCATTTATTACAAAAACTCCCAACAAAGTGGGTGTAGAGAGGGCAAAACTCTACATAATAAAAGCCATATATGCAAGCCCACAGCTAACATCATACTTAATGCAGAAAGAGTAAAAGCTTTTCCTCTGAGATCAGGGACAAAACAAAGATGCCCACTCTTGCTACTTTTATTCAACATATTGGAAGTCCCAGCCAAAGAAATTAGGCAAGAAAAAGAAATAAAAATTGGAAAGGAAGAAGTAAAACTGTCACTCTTTGCCAATGATATAATATGTAGCAAACCCTAAAGACTCTATATTAAAAAAAAACAGAATAAACTAATTCAGTAAATTTACAGGATACAAAATCAATACACAAAAATCTGTTGTGTCTTTATACACAAATAAACTATCATAAAATGAAATTAAGAAAATAATCTGTTTACAATTAGATCAAAAAGAATAAAATCCTAAGAATAAACTTAAGTATGAAAGGGAAAGTACTGTATATTGACTGTAAGATATTAAAGAAATTGAAGAAAACACAAGTAAATATAAAGATATTTCATGCTGATGGATTTGAAAAGTTAATGTTTTTAAAATGTCAAACTACCCAAAGTAATTTCTAATTTTTTTTTCACAGAATTAGAAGCAACTATCCTAAAATTGGTATGGAACCATAAAAGATATCAAAACTATCCTGAAAATGTAAAGCAAAGTTGGAGACCTCAAATTCCCTGACTTCAAACTGTATTGCAAAATTACAGTAATGAAAACAACATGACATCAGCATAAAAACATCCATCATGGAACAGAATAGAGAGTGCAGAAATAAACCTATGCATGTGTGGCCAATTAATTTACAACAAAGGATCCAAAAATATATAATGGGGAAACAAAACTCTCTTTAATAAATGGCATTGGAAAAATTGGATATTAACATGTAAATGAATTATCATGGACCATTATCCTACAATACACAGAATAATTAACTTAAATGGGTTAAATACTTGAACCATAAAGACTGAAACCATAAAATTCTAGAAGAAAACATACGCAGTAAGCTTCTTAACATCAGTCTTTTTATGATTTTTTGAATCAGACAACAAAAGCAAAAATAACAAAAACAAAAATAAACAAGTGGAACTATATGAAACTAAAAAGCTTCTACACAGCAAAGGAAAGCATCAACAAAATGAAAAGGCAACCTATTGTATCACAGAAAATATTTCCAAATCATATATCTGATAAAAAGATAATTTCATAATATATAAACAATTTATACTATAAGTCCAGACATTTCTTCCAAACGAGACTGTTTACTTGATAGCTAAAGTTGGATATCCCAATGATATCCAGACAGAAGAGCTTCCAACTTGAACTCTTGGACTCTACCCTTTTCCTCTGTTCATATTTTTCCTCAATGTTCATTCTGTCAGAAGAGGGATTCATCATCTAATGACTTGATAGAGTCAGAAATGGAAATATTTTTGGCACCTCCCTTTCCTATTATCCTTCACCTTGAGTCCTATTATTAAATCCTGTCAATACTATGTCCAAAATATTTCTTGAATTTCTTAATATCTCTTCATTTTCACTTTTATAATCCTAGTCAAACCCAGAATCATTTCTTACCTAGATATTTCAAAGGCCTTCTAACTGCTTTCTCTAACTCCACTCCTTATCTTTACTTTAATTCATTATCTGCATAAAATATAGGGTGATTTTTGTTTAGAGAAGTTACTAAAGATCATCTCTCTGTACTGATAATAGGAAAACACCAGATACACTAAACACCATAGTATTATTCAAACACCATAGTATTATTTAAAACATATAAACAGTTTATATATTATGAAATTATCTTTTTATCAGATATATGATTTGGAAATATTTTCTGTGATACAATAGGTTGCCTTTTCATTTTGTTGATGCTTCCCTTTGCTGTGTAGAAGCTTTTTAGTTTCATATAGTTCCACTTGTTTATTTTTGTTTTTGTTATTTTTGCTTTTGTTGTCTAGTATTATTCAAATTCATGCTTTGAATAATGTAATACTAATGACATTAATACTTGACATTAATGTCAATGTAATACTTGACATTAAAAAAATAAAATCTAAATAACCTAAATTCCAGAGACAGACAAAACCTTCATATCTGAGTAACAAGTAGTGACTGTTTTTATACCTAGAGGCAGGACATAATCTACATATGTGCAAAGAGAAGAGCAACTTCTCCATGGGCAAGAAGACTACTGGCTTAAAGAGATACCAAAAAAAAAAAAAAAAAAAAAAAACCTTTTATAAACTCTAAGCATTGGTATAACAAATTAGAATCAGGAAAATTGCACACAAACACATAGAATTTACAACTTGACAATTCTTATCTATGGGAATTTTGCTGAATTACCTGAAGTACAGCCAATGTGTAAAAGCAGAGAGGGACCTCAACAAGTCTCTAGTTCAAGAGCTTTACTGGAGTTAAAATAGAAGAAAACTGAAACCAAACTAAAGCTGTAATCCGATCCTTTCTCATCCACATATTGATAAAAACAAAGAAATCAGGTTCTCTGCAACAACATGAGAAGTAGTGACTGGGCTAAAGGTTGAAGAGACCTACATAACAACATTTGAAACTAGAAGTAATATAATTTTGATAAGAACACCCCATAATAGCTCCATTTGGGATAGAGAATAAAATATCATCTCCTCACACTAGTTGCTTGGCAGAAAAAAAGGTGTGCTTTCTCTAAGGAAAACAAATAAATAAATATTACCAAGTTTAGTCTCTTTTCAAGAAAATAAAGGTGCCCTACTAACAATAAAAAAGACAAGAAATTCAAAGAAGCATAAAAGAATGTGAACATAGTCAAGAAAAACAGATTTAAATCCACAGATGACTCAGATATGTTAGTAAACAAAGATTTTAAAGTAAATAGTATGTCTATTAAATCACTTAGTAGATAATATAGAAAAAAAAATGGGTGAATCAATGGGAAACATCAGATAAACTGAGGTTCTCAAAAAGAACCAAGTAGAAATTACAGAACAAAAAGTTCAATATCCAAAATGAAAAAAAGAAAATATTTTACAGCATAATGAACACAGCAGAAGAAAGTATCATAAATTCAGACAGGGCAATAGAATATACCAAAACTGATGCACAAAAGTGAAAAAAAAAAAAAAGAAAAGAACACAATATATTATTAGAGACCTGTAGGAGAACATGAAACATTCTAACATTTGTATAATTGGAAGAAATGGGTCAGAAGAAGTATGTGAAGAGATACTGGCCATTTTTCCCCCAAAATGGTAACAATTAGCCCACATGTCAAAGAATCTTATGACATTCCAAGCAGGATAAATAAATGAGCATCTAAATACACAGTGACAAATTACTGATAATCAAATAAATAGAAAATTAATTTAAAAGGCTGAAAAAAACACTTTACATTCAGAAGAACAAAAATGTGAAAGACATATATGACATTGTCAAGTTTGACACTTAACCATTAAAATGATAAGCCAAAATTAGTTGACCATAGAGTTGAGGGTCCATTTCTGGGCCCTCTATTTTGTTCCATTGATCTATGTGTGTGTTTTTGTGCCAGTACCATACTGTCTTGATGATGACAGCTTTGTAATAGAGCTTGAAGTCCGAAATGGTGATGCTGCCAGCTTTGCTTTTTCTTTTTCAACATTTCTCTGGCTATTCGGGGTCTTTTCTGGTTCCATACAAATTTTAGGATTATTTGTTCCATTTCTTTGAAAAAAGTGGATGGTATTTTGATGGGGATTGCATTGAATGTATAGATTGCTCTAGGTAGCATTGACATCTTCACAATATGTGTTCTTCCAATCCATGAGCATGGAACGTTTTTCCATTTCTTTGTGTCTTCCTCAATTTCTTTCATTAGTATTTTATAGTTTTCTGAGTACAGATTCTTTTCCGCTTTGGTTAGATTTATTCCTAGGTATCTTATGTTTGGGGTATAATTATAAATGGGGTCAACTCCTTAATTTCTCTTTCTTCTGTCTTGTTGTTGGTGTATAGGAATGCCACTGATTTCTGTGCATTGATTTTATATCCTGCTACTTTACTGAATTCCTGTATGAGTTCTAGCAGTTTTGGGGTGGAGTCTTTTGGGTTTTCCATATAAAGTATCATATCATCTGCAAAGAGTGAGAGTTTGACTTCTTCTTTGCCGATTTGGATGCCTTTTATTTCTTTTTGTTGTCTGATTGCTGTGGCTAGGACTTCTAGCACTATGTTGAATAGCAGGAAAGAATGTCCAATGGAAAAAAGACAGTCTCTTCAACAAATTGTGTTGGGAAAATTGGACAGCCACATGCAGAAGAATGAACCTGCACCATTTCCTTACACCACACACAAAAATAGACTCAAAATGTTGAAAGACCTAAATGTGAGACAGAAGTCCATCAAAATCCTAAAGGAGAAGACAGGCAGCAACCTCTTCGACCTCAGCCACAGCAACTACTTCCTAGAAACATCGCCAAAGGCAAGGGAAACAAGGGCAAAAATGAACTATTAGGACTTCAAAAGATAAAAAGCTTTTGCACAACAAAAGAAATAGTCAACAAAACCAAAAGACAACCGACAGAATGGGAGAATTTATTTGCAAATGACAGATAAAGGGCTAATATCCAAAATCTATAAAGAACTTATCAAACTCAACACCCAAAGAACAAATGATCCAATCAAGAAATGGGCAGAAGACATGAACAGACATTTTTCCAAAGAAGACATCCAAATGGCCAACAGACACATGAAAAAGTGCTCAACATCGCTCGGTATCAGGGAAATCCAAAAGAAAACCTCCATGAGATACCACCTCACACCAGTCAGAATGGCTAAAATTAACACGTCAGGAAATGACAGATGTTGGCAGGGATGCGGAGAAAGGGGAACCCTCCTACACTGTTGGTGGGAATGCAAGCTGGTGCAGCCACTCTGGAAAACAGTACGGAGGTTCCTCAAAAAGTTGAAAATAGAGGTACCCTATGACCCAGCAATTGCACTACTGGGTATTTACCCCAAAGATACAAATGTAGGGCTCTGAAGGGGTACGTGCACCCCGATGTTTATAGCAGCAATGTCCACAATAGCCAAACTGTGGAAAGAGCCAAGATGTCCAATGACAGATGAATGGATAAAGAAGATGCGATACCTATATACAATGGAATATTATGCAGCCATCAAAAGGAATGAGATCTTGCCCTTTGCAACGACGTGGATGGAACTGGAGGGTATTATGCTGAACGAAATAAGTCAATCAGAGAAAGACAAGTATCATATGACCTCACTGATATGAGGAATTCTTAATCTCAGGAAACAAACTGAGGGTTGCTGGAGTGGTGGGGTGTGGGAGGAATGGGGCAGCTGCGTGATAAACACTGGGGAGTGTATGTGCTATGGTGAGTGCTGTGAATTGTGTCAGACTGTTGAATCACAGACCTGTACCTCTGAAACAAATAATACATCATATGTTAAAAAAAAAGAAGAAGATAGTAGGAAGGGTAAAATGAAGGGGGGGAAATTGGAGGGGGAAATGAACCATGAGAGACTATGGACTCTGAGAAACAAACTGAGGGTTCTAGAGGGGAGGGTGATAGGGGGATGGGTTAGCCTGGTGATGGGTATTAAAGAGGGTACGTATTGAATGGAGCACTGGGTGTTATATGCAAACAATGAATCATGGAACACTACATCAAAACTAATGATGTAATGTATGGTGAGTAACATAACATAATAAAATTTAAAACGATAAGCCAAATACAATCAGATGATGTTTTAAAATACTGAATGAAAAAATGTGCAAAATCATTCAAAAGTAAATATATATAGTGGTGTCTAGTGTTGCAGGATTTACTGGAAAATGGCACAAGAAACTTCCTGGGGTAATGGAATATTCTGTATCTTGATTTGACTGTTATTAATTTGTATGTGTATGCCCACATGTGTATGGGGGGGGTATGTGTGTGAAAATCCATTTTTTTTTTACATCTAAGTACAGTTGACACACAATATTACATTAGTTTCAGGTGTACAAAATAGTGATTTGTCAACTCTATACATTATGCTATGCTCACCACAAGTGTAGCTACCATCTGCCACTCACCATTAAACACTATTACAGTACCATTGACTTTCTTGCCTGTGCTGTCTTGTCAAAATCCATTTTGACTGTATGTTAAAGATTTGTGTATTTTAATGGGTATAAATTATACTTCTATAGGCCTATTTCTCTTTGAAACACACACACACCCTATCACATATATACACAACACACAATACCTTTATTAGGTTATATTAATAATATCATATATATATAATATACATAATTTTAAAATAATAATAAAACAATATATATTTCTTCTTCTTCTTAAGATTCATCAGTAGCTTTCTTTGGCAGTTTGTATTAGTCCTGAATGTCTTACTCTTGTATACATGGTCTCAGATAATATGATCTCTGCCTAAATCATCAGCCTTATCATACATCATTACTTCCACAGCTCACTGCCCTCCAGTCACTGTAAACTTCCTTTTTTTTTTTTTTTTTGATAGTATCATATGGTCTCCTGATTCAAGGTCTTCATGCATGTCATTCTCTGTACTAGAAATGCTCTATTTTCCATTATTCACCTGGCTGAACCCTTCTCACCATTTAGAACTCATATTGGATATATTTCTCTGAGACTTTTCTTGACCCTTCCCTAATCAATATATATCTCTTCTGTTAATATCTCTTCCAGAATTATAATTCTGTTCTTCCTTGAACTTTATGTGATATAGATATAAAGTTTTTAGTTACTTTTTAAATAGTGTGTACCTTCTGCCTGACTTTTTTCGTAAGTGTAGAACAGTGTCTGATTTTCTCACCACTAAAATCCAAGTGCCTTATTACAGTACCTGGTTCACAGTAGGTTCTCATAAATATTACAATCAGTGAATAAATAAAATATCTAGTATATAGTAAAATAACCAACCAAGAGACTTGGATCAAGAATCAAGATATTTGGGTTCCATTCATGGTTCTGCCTCTGACTCACCAAAGGACCTTGAACAAATTACTGGACTTCTCTAAGTCCCAGCTTTTTCGTCTGTATATAAAGGGTTTGAAATCATGTAATTTTATAACTCTGAATTATATAGCTATAAAAATTTAAAACTTTCTACTTCCTGAGATATTCTGTTGACCCCTATTTTGTGTACAGGGACCCTTTGTGGAGCATTCTTGCTGTGCTTCTCTTTCCCTTTGGTTTTAATTTTCTAGTGTATTCAAACTTACATACCAGAAAAAATATGGTGTGCTAGCTTCTAGTTCTGAGATGATATATGTTGAAAGCAGCCTATTACTGATTCTCCAATTCCACTGCACTCATATAATAATCAGATTGAAAACTTCTTTAGATTAAAATTAGAGCCATAACATATTCATGCATACATTTCTCTACCTAAACTTGTCTATATGCAAATAAGACTATTTGATATGGAACAAAATGAGCAGAAATATTGTTAATTATTGATTTTTATAGAAGGAGTACACAAATGAATTCAGTGAATAAACATAATATGTTTGAATCAATGGCCTGTGGAAATAGCTGAGGTGTTCAGTGCTGGAGATAATCACTCTCATCTTGTGAGTGTAATACACTGATTCCACATCAAGAAGAAGCAAGCACAGGACCCTGTGTCTTCTTATTGGAGTAAGTGTAAATAAGGTTCTCTGTTAAAGAATCTGGATGCTGCGGCACCTGGGTGGCTCAATTGGTTAAATGTCTGCCTTCGGCTCCGGTCATGATCTCAGGGTCCTGGGATTGAGCCCTACATCTGGCTCCCTGTTCATCGGGGTGCCTGCTTCTCCCTCTCCTTCTGCCTCTCCCCTAGGTGTAAGCACTCTCTCTCAAATAAATAAATAAAATCTTTAAAAAAAAGAAGCTGGATGTTTATCCATGAATTTGACAAAGGAAGCTCAAAACGAAGTAATAAGATGATACAATAAAATAAAAGGGGGAAAAAAGTAGCTTTTTATATTACTGCTGTTTCCCTAAATGAGAATAAGCATACAGCATCAGAGATTAAATGGCAATCTAGAAATCAAGCAGAAGTACTAGCCACATTTTCTTCCCTAATGCTGTCTGAGAAATTGTTTTCTGACAAGAAATAGACATGACCTAAATAATTTTATTTTTTGTTCCTTAATGGTGTTCAGGGAAGGCCACCCCAGGATGTCCCCTTTGGCATTTGAATTATGTGGAGCTAAAAACAGTCAAGGCCCAAAAGGCTCAGAAGAACCTTTGACTTTTCCCTTAACTGTCTAAAAGAATTTAGATAGATTTGTTCCTGCAAGGGAGCTATCCCCATAGATAACTACAATATAATATGAGCTAAGTGTGGTAGAGAGGGAAGAACCTAGCAAAGTCTGTTTGTTAAAATTCCTCTCTGTGTCCCATTGTTTTTGTACAATCTAGCAAATATTTGTTTGCCAGCCTTTACTATTCTTCATCTTGCTGTGAATTTCCTTACTTACCCCCGTCCCCCTTCTCCTTAGTTCAAGATGACATATACCTCATTTTGCCTGTCATTAGAATATCTCATATTTATGTGGATTCCCCATAAGCAGGTAATTAAATGTAGTTTTCTTCTGTTAATCTGTCTAAAGTCATTTTAATTATTTCGCTGATCAAAAAGAACTAAGAGGGTAAATGAGGACTTTTCTCTTTCCCAGCACCCTTCAGATAGAGTTAATTCAAAATGTAATGAATCTGCCAATCTAAAAAATTCCAGAAGGTCGTGATAGAAAAACAAACAAAACAAAACAAAACCTTTTGGCTTTTCTGTTTCTGACTTTCTCTTACCCTTGAAGAATTTAATATTTTCTTAGCTCTCTTTCTGGCCTCAAACACAGATCTGTAATCTGAAAAATTTGAGTAACACACACATTTTTTTTTCTTGATGGAAAACAAAAGTAATAGAGAAAAAAATGGAAAAAAAGAAAAACTAGGGAATAAGGGCAAGAGGGAAGAAAAAAGGAGGAGAGGAAACAGAGGATAAGAAAAAAAAGAATTAAAGGAGATGAGAGACAGTAAAGAAAAGAGATAAGCCCAAGTTGTAAAAGAAAAGAGAGAGACAAGCAGGAGAGTAGGAAGAGATGAAGAAGATTAAGGAGGATGCATAACTTGCATGCTTCCAAACAATTTCCCAGAAATAGATAAAATCTATGGAACAGTATCTGAAATGGTTGTTGTTACAACAACAACAAAAAATACCAGAAAACAAAACAAAACCCCCCCCACCAACCTTGCACTCTATAGCAATACTCAAATGGCTTAATGAACTATTTAGCAATCTCTAGATACAGAGATATACAGGGCTGGGAAATAAACATACATCCTACAGATCCTATCTGTCCCTTGTACCACCCCAAATGCCAAAAAAAGTTACTTTCATTTGATGAAAATTTCCCTTAAAGTTGATGCTCATTTTTAGTTTCAATCTAAACAAAATCGCTATTTATGTACTTGTCTGTGTTATGAAATATCTTACAAATGGGACTTTTCAATTCTGAGTGTAAACACATTTGACAGCTCCCAAATTCCACAAAACACCAGAACTTTATCTTAAAATAGGAGAGCTTCTCCCAGGTTTAGCAAGTGAGGTCCATGACCAAAGTCCTAGTTATAGACATTGTGTAGTGTGTGTATATGTGTGTGTGTGTGTGTGTGTGTGCGCGCTTGTTCATTCCTTAGCCCTGGAATATTACTATTTCTCAGAAAAGAACATTGACTTACTTTTTCCTACTAATTTTTTGGGGATTACATTCAATGTGATTATTTAGACGTGACAAATAGAAAGACTTATTCTTTGTGTCCAAGTTGGGATTCAAATGATTTATATGGAAAATGAGATTCACAAATGATTAAAAATAAAATATTTCTATGTTTAACTTCTCAAAATACTTAAAATTCAAAGTAATCAGTCACCATATCTGGCACATAGTGTCACATACTTTTTGAGGCTGCCTTTCTTCCCTATCCCCAAGTGCCAAGAGAAGGATGTACAGTTGATGGAAGCTCCTTATTGGTGTATCTTCCTGAACCCCAGCCCTCTAAGTGGTTATTCTGGTAGATACTAGGAAAGCTGGGCTTAGCTAGATTTCAGTTTCTATTGGTGTTAATGTGTTAGCTATGCCTTATATTTTTGTATTTCTAAGTTTTTACTTATCCTAGGACTGCCTTTTCTAAGGTTAGCCAATCCCTAGAGATAGTAAACAACTTGCCCTAAAGTGAGATTTTTCAAATGAAAACCAACCAATCCAGAGTCTACATCCCAACCAGCTCCTTTATCAGGCGCTCACATTCTGAGCCACTATCCACCTGCCCTAATCAGCCCAAGGCCAAGTACCAGACAAAAGATGACTCTATGCCTAGAACCTGCTAAAGTTTTTTCACACTAGCCAATTTCAAGCCTACTTACTTTGCTTTGTCTGTTTCTTCATATCAAAACCAAAATAAAAGCTCCTGCTTTTTCCCTACTCTCCTTCAGGCTCCTGACTGACCATTATGCTTCTCCCATGATGCAGCATGCCCTCTCCTCTCAGGACATGTGAGTATAACCAACTACCTTTTCAAAGGCAGTCATCTCCTGATCGGTTGGCCTTTCCATGCCTAAATTATATTATAGTTTAAAATACCTAGGTGGGTCCATATAGATTCAGACAAATGCTGTCTGAATATCTCTTGAAAATTCAGAAGAAACAGAAAATCCTAATAGAGTAGGCTGAATAATGAACTCCATACCCTGAGAATATGTTACCTTACAGGTTAAAATGGACTTTGCATATGTGATTAATTTAAGGATCTTGAGGTAGGAAGATTATTTTGGACTATTTAGGTGACTCAATAATCATTTTTTACTTATAAGAGGGAAACAGGAAGGTCAGAGTGATAAAGACAGATTGGAAGATACTATTCCACTCCCTTTGAAGATGGAGGGTGGCACCAACAGCTAAGCAATGAAAGCAACCTTTAGATGTTGGAAAAGGCAAGGCAACAGATTTCCCTTTAGAGCCTCCAAAAAGATCACAATGATGCTGACACTTTGGTCTTAGTACAACAAAATTTACGGATTTCTGACCCCCAGAACAATAAGAGAATAAATTTGTGTTGTATTAAACTTCTAAGTTAGTGGTAATTTGTAAAAGCAGCAAAGGGAGTGGTACTGAGTGGTATCTGCTGTAACAGTGGTGTTTATGGTGTAATAAGTACCTGGAAATGTGGAAATGGCTTTGGAATTGGGTAAAGGGTAGGTAAATTTTGAGAAGCATAATGTAAAAAGTTTATATTGCCTTTAACATATTGTATAAATATGGATCTTAAATACACTGCTATTGAGAGCTTGGAATGAAGTGAGGAGCATGGTACTGGAAACCTATATCAACTTGTAGAATACACAGATCATCATAAACAGACAATTGAACATAGAATGCACTGCTGTTGAGATCTCAGAAAAAAATGAGAAACATGTTATTGAAAGCAGAAGGGAAAAGAATCCTTGTTATATAATGGCAGAAAGTTTAGCTTTATTGTGCTCTACAGTTATGTGGAGAGCACAACTTGTAAGCAATGAATTTGCATATGTAGTCAAGGAGATTCCCAAGCAAAGTGTTAAAAGTATGCCTGGTTTCTTCTTGCCGTTTATAATAAAATATAAAAAGAAAGAGATAGATTGAAAGAACTATTAAGCAAGAAGAACTATTAAGCAAGAAGGGCTTGATGATTTGGAGAATTCTCAGGTTATTCAGATTGCAAAATGTTAAAATTAAGACATTCACTGTTAGGAAGCATGTTCTGGAGGGAAAGCCATGGCTGGATGACTCCTTGAGAATGCCTGGGAAGAGTCAAAGGATCCGAGTATCCAACCACACAGAGAGGTATTTGAAGAGCTCAGGCATTCAACTCAAGGATCTTCTCAGCCATATAAGTACAAGTCAGAAGCAGAGGTGGAATTATCCAGGAAAGATCTGTGAAGGAGGAACTTCATATCTAATGAAATGAGTATCTAAGAAATACATAGGAGACCCACAAATTTTTGTAGACTGTTATACCAGCAGAAATACTGCCAGCTTGGACTGAAAGGGACAAAGAAAGGATGAATAAAAGAAAGCTGTCAGATCCCCAAAATTTTACAGACAAGAAACAGGCTGATAAAAACTACTCTGCCACAAAAACATGCTATCTCTCAAGAAAACAGAAAGGATGACTCTGTGGACAGATCTGTGAGTCCAGAGACCATAGTTATGAGCCATAAAGGATTTTTCCAAGGTCTAGAAACCTAATGCAATTTGCCCAGTTAGATTTTCAAATCTCTTGGGACAAGTGACCTTTTTTTTTTTTAATTTCAATTATCTACTTTTTTAAATAACTATGTCTGGAATATTTATAACTATGTCTGGCCCATTATTACATTTAGGGAGCAGACAGCTTGTTTTCTAGCTTCAGAGGTCCACAGATAGAGAGGAATTTTACCCCAAGATCAAAAATACTTTGGACATAAATTGATCCTGTGATGGGTTGAGACTTTTGGGAACTTTGGGATGAAGTAAATGTATTTTGTGTATGGAATAATGTGAATCTTTGTGGGCCATAGAGTTAACTGTGGTGGGCTAAATGATGTCCCTCTGAAAAGATGTCTCCATACCAATCACACAAACATGTAAATATGTTACCTTAAATGGCAGAAGAGACTTTATAGAGGTTTAAGAAGACAAGGAAAGAAATTCTGCCCTAGAATCTCTAGAAGGAACACAGCCTGGCTTACACCTGTATTTCCCAGTAAAATGCATTTCAGACCTCTGAGGATGGCTTAGATATGTAGGGTAATAAAATTTAAGCCACTAAATTTGTGTTAATTTGTTACAGCAAGAATGGGAAATTAAAACAGAGAAGGAGTAGAGAGAAAGAGTAGAGAGAAGAAAGGGAGAAGGAGTAGAGAGAAGAAAGGGAGTAGAGAGAAGAAAGGGAGAAGAGCAGATTCTCCATTCCCACCTATAGAGATATCAGGATGTCAAGGCACAACTGACACCAGGGATCCCTTTCTTACCTCTGGTTATACAGGTGACATGGAGAACTCTGTGTTCTTGGATAGAGAAGATATGAAACTATAAACGGAGACCTATACTGCTTTGTCTTCACCACCCAACTGACAAGGATAACCTAAGGAATAAAATAGCTGCAGGATCTTCATATATCTCCCTTTCTCAAAATCTTCCTCAATACCTTCCCTCTTAATGCCCAGAAATAGTTCTTCTTTGAGATCCTACAGTCCCCATAAAATGCTTTCATCACTTCCTGAAAATCAAGTATATGGTATTTTGTCAGGGAGAAAACCTGAGTTGCACTATTGTAATATGTTTCTGAGAAACCATAAGTGCCATGTCTGGGTTTGGGCAGGTGTAGTGTCAGTGAAGATCTGAGATAGGAAAAGAAGATATCGTTTTTATTGAGCAGGAAGGAGACAATACAGTGGGACAATAGGGGATATCATTTTATCTGGTCCCTTAAGTTTAGCTATATAACTACCAAATCATTCTGAACACCTATGAATTCAACCTGAGATGTAAGAAAAGAATTGCTGGAATTCTACAAACAGAAAAGTGACCACTTTTTGCAAGGTAGGAGGTGCAAAGTGAAACTGAGGGGATATATCAGAAGTTAATCTGAGGGGGGAGGGAGCGTCCAAAAGGCAGCTATGGAAAGTGATATAGACCTGGAGCTCAAAATCGGAACCTTTAGCAATTTGCTCCAGTGAGAGACGTCCCTGTCTGAAGGGTGGTCAGATGGTGAAGCAGAGCAGAAGCCTAGGTTGGAAAGTGTGGTCTCAGGATCCCCAGGGTCACAGAAAGAATGGGGGTGCCTGAGCTGGCAGAATTCCCAAGCATTGGACTGGGGAAACTGGTAGAGTCAGCAAGCCTAGGAGGGGGCTCTCAACTCAGTTTGCCATAAAGCGTGAACCATGGGTTGGCGCAGCAACAACTCTCTCTGTGGCGGCCCTACAAAGGATAGAAAAAGTGGCAACTCTCTGCATTCCCCCAGGAGGGGCAGCATGGGAGCATGCCCGACCAGGCAAGAGCTCTCTGTGGGGGGGTTCTTGCAAAGGGCAGAAATGCAGCAACCCACCACCTTCCTCTGGGAGGATTTGTGCAAGCATGCACCACAGGAGACTGCAGATTTCAGCACACACAAAAGTGAAGACTGCTTATCCTTGAGGGTTTAGTAAAGAGAGGGGACTGTGACCTTTCAGGTCTGAGGCAGGAGATCAGGGTGCAGACATTTTTATTTTCATCCTCTAAAGGGTCTCAGAAAGACTTCAGGGAACAAACGACACACAGAGCAACTAGAAGCAGTTTACATTGAGCTCGGCCCACTGGCAAGGGGTGGTGCAACTTTGTGTAGGCAAAGACTTCTGAGAATCAACCCAGCAGGCCCCTCCCCAGAAGAGCAGTTGAAAGAACCGGCGAATGGCAAGTTTACAAGAACACGGGACTGAAAAACTCCAGTGCTAAAAGAAAAATTTTTGGCTTCCTTTCATGGTAGTCAATTATAAAGGGCTAGTATATATATATATATATATATAACTTATGCATTCTTTTTTTTATTATGTTATGTTAATCACCATACATCATTACTTTTTGATGTAGTGTTGCATGATTTATTGTTTGCATATAACACACAGTGCTCCATGCAGTGCGTACCCTCTTTAATACCCATCACCAGGCTAACCTGTTCCCCCACCCCTCTCCCCTCTAGAACCCTCAGTTTGTTTCTCAGAATCCATAGTCTCTCATGGTTCATCTCCCTCTATGATTTCCCCCCCTTCATTTTTCCCTTCCTGCTATCTTTTTTTTTTTTTTTTTTTTTTAACATATAATGTATTATTTGATTCAAAGGTACAGGTCTGTGATTCAACAATCTTACACAATTCACAGCGCTCACCATAGCACATACACTCCCCAGTGTCTATCACGCAGCCACCCCATCCCTCCCACCCCCCACCCCTCCAGCAACCCTCAGTATGTATCCTGAGATTAAGTATTCCTCATATCAGTGAGGTCATAGGATACATATCTTTCTCTGATTGACATATTTTGCTCAGCATAAGACCCTCCAGTTCCATCCACGTCATTGCAAATGGCAAGATTTCATTCTTTTTGATGGCTGCATAATATTCCATTGTACATAGATACCACATCTTCTTTATCCATTCATCTGTCGATGGACATCTTGGCTCTTTCCACAGTTTGGCTATTGTGAACATTGATGCTATAAACATCAGGGTGCACGTACCCCTTGGGAGCCCTACATTTGTATCTCTGGGGTAAATACCCAGTAGTGCAATTGCTGGGTTGTAGGGTACCTCTATTTTCAACTTGTTGAGGAACCTTCACACTGTTTTCCAGAGTGGCTGCACCAGCTTGCATTCCCACCAACAGTGTAGGAGGGTTCCCCTTTCTCCGCATCTCCGCCAACATCTGTCATTTCCTGACGTGTTAATTTTAGCCATTCTGACTGGTGTGAGGTGGTATCTCATTGAGGTTTTGATTTGGATTTCCCTGATGCCGAGCGATGTTGAGCACTTTTTCATGTGTCTGTTGGCCATTTGGATGTCTTCTTTGGAAAAATGTCTGTTCATGTCTTCTGCCCATTTCTTGATTAGATCATTTGTTCTTTGGGTGTTGAGTTTAAGAAGTTCTTCATAGATTTTGGATACTAGCCCTTTATCTGATATGTCATTTGCAAATATCTTCTCCCATTCTGTCGGTTGTCTTTTGGTTTTGTTGACTGTTTCTTTTGCTGTGCAAAAGCTTTTTATCTTGATGAAGTCCCAATAGTTCATTTTTGCCCTTCCTTCCCTTGCCTTTGGTGATGTTTCTAGGAAGAAGTTGCTGTGGCTGAGGCTGAAGATGTTGCTGCCTGTGTTCTCCTTTAGGATTTTGATGGATTCCTGTCTCACATTGAGGTCTTTCAACCATTTGGAGTCTACTTTTGTGTGTGGTGTAAGGAAATGGTCCAGTTTCATTCTTCTGCATGTGGTTGTCCAATTTTCCCAACACCATTTGTTGAAGAGACTGTCTTTTTGCCATTGGACATTCTTTCCTGCTTTGTTGAAGATTAGTTGACCATAGAGTTGAGGGTCCATTTCTGGGCTCTCTATTCTGTTCCATTGATCTATGTGTCTGTTTTTGTGCCAGTACCATACTGTCTTGATGATGACAGCTTTGTAATAGAGCTTGAAGTCCAGAATTGTGATGCCACCAGCTTTGCTTTTCTTTTTCAACATTCCTCTGGCTATTCATTGTCTTTTCTGGTTCCAAATAAATTTTAGGATTATTTGGTCCATTTCTTTGAAAAAAGTGGATGGTATTTTGATGGGGATTGCATTGAATGTGTAGATTGCTCTAGGTAACATTGACATCTTCACAATACTTGTTCTTCCAATCCATGAGCATGGAACGTTTTTCCATTTGTTTGTGCCTTCCTCAATTTCTTTCATGAGTATTTTATAGTTTTCTGAGTACAGATTCTTTGCCTCTTTGGTTAGATTTATTGCTAGGTATCTTATGGTTTTGGGTGCAATTGTAAATGGGATTGACTCTTTAATTTCTCTTTCTACTGTCTTGTTGTTGGTGTATAGGAATGCCACTGATTTCTGTGCATTGATTTCATATTCTGCCCCATTACTGAATTGCTGTATGAGTTCTAGCAGTTTTAGGGTGGTGTCTTTTGGGTTTTCCACATAAAGTATCATATCATCTGCAAAGAGTGAGAGTTTGACTTCTTCCTTGCCGATTCAGATGCCTTTTACTTCTTTTTGTTGTCTGATTGCTGTGTCTAGGACTTCTAATACTATGATGAATAGCAGTGGTGATAGTGGACATCCCTGCAGTGTTCCGGACCTTAGGGGGGAAGCTCTCAGTTTGTCCCCATTGAGGATATTTGCTGTGGGTTTTTCATAGATAGCTTTTATGATATTAAGGTATGTACCTACCCTCTATCCTTATACTCAGAAGAGTTTTGATCAAGAAAGGATGCTGTACTTTGTCAAATGCTTTTTCTGCATCTATTGAGAGGATCATATGGTTTTTGTTCTTTCTTTTATTAATGTATTGTATCACATATATTGATTTGCGGATGTTGAACCAACCTTGCAGCCCAGGGATAAATCCCACTTGCCTGTGGTGAATAATCTTTTTAATGTACTGTTGTATACTATTGGCTAGTATTTCGGTGAGAATTCTTGCATCCATGTTCATCAAGGATATTGGTCTGTAATTCTCCTTTTCGATGGGGTCTTTGACTCGTTTGGGAATCAAGGTAATGGTGGCCTCGTAAAACGAGTTTGAAAGTCTTCCTTCCATTTCTAATTTTTTGGAATAGTTTCAGAAGAATAGGTATTAATTCTTCTTTAAATGTTTGGTAGAATCCCCCTGGGAAGCCATTTGGCCCTGGGCTTTTGTTTGTTGGGAGATTTGTGATTACTGCTTCAATTTCCTTAGTGGTTATAGGTCTGTTCAGGTTTTCTATTTCTTCCTGGTTCAGTTTTGGTAGTTGATACATCTCTAGGAATGCATCCATTACTTCCAGGTTATCTAATTGGCTGGCATAGAGTTGCTCATAATATGTTCTTATAATTGTTTGTAATTCTTTGGTGTTGGTTGTGATCCCTCCTCTTTCATTCATGATTTTGTTGATTTGGGTCATTTCCCTTTTCTTTTAGATAAGTCTGGCCAGGGGTTTATCAATCTCATTAATTCTTTCAAAGAACCAGCTCCTACTTTTGTTGATCTGTTCTACTGTTCTTTTGGTTTCTATTTCATTGATTTCTGCTCTGATCTTTATTATTTCTCTTCTGCTGCTGGGTTTAGGCTTTATTTGCTGTTCTTTCTCCAGCTCCTTTAGGTGTAGGGTTAGGTTGTGTATTTGAGACCTTTCTTGTTTCTTGAGAAAGGTTTGTATTGCTATATACTTTCCTCTTAGGACTGCCTTTGCTGCATCCCAAAGATTTTGAATAATTGTGTTTTCATTTTCATTGGTTTCCATGAATTTTTTAAATTCTTCTTTAATTTCCTGGTTGACCCATTCATTCATTACTTGGATGCTCTTTAGCCTCCATGTATTTGAGTTCTTTCCGAATTTCCTCTTGTGATTGAGTTCTAGTCTCAAAGCATTATGGCCTGAAAATATGCAGGGAATGATCCCAATCTTTTGGTACCGGTTGAGACCTGATTTGTGACCTAGGATGTGATCTATTCTGGAAAATGTTCCATGGGCACTAGAGAAGAATGTGTATTCTGTTGCTTTGGGATGGAATGTTCTGAATATATCTGTGAAGTCCTTTTAGTCCAGTGTGTCATTTAAAGTCTTTATTTCTTTGTTGATCTTTTGCTTAGATGACCTGTCCATTTCAGTGAGGGAGGTGTTAAAGTCCCCCACTATTATTGTATTGTTGTCGATGTGTTTCTTTGCTTTTGTTATTAATTGGCTATGTTAGGGGCATAGATATTTACATTGTTAGATCTTCTTGTTGGATAGACCTTTTAAGTAGGATACAGTGTCCTTCCTCATCTCTTATTATGCTCTTTGGTTTAAAATCTAATTTGTCTGATATAAGGATTGCCACCTCAGCTTTCTTTTGGTGTCCATTAGCATGGTAAATGGTTTTCCACCCCCTCACTTTCAATCTGGGGGTGTCTTTGGGTCTAAAATGAGTCTCTTGCAGACAGCATATCAATGGGTCTTGTTTTTTTATCCAGTCTGATAGCCTGTGTCTTTTCATTGGGGCATTTAGCCCATTCACATTCAGAGTAACTATTGAAAGATATGAATTTAGTGCCATTGTATTGCCTGTAAGGTGACTGTTATTGTATATTTTCTGTGTTACTTTCTGGTCTATGTTGCTTTTAGGCTCTCTCTTTGTTTAGAGGACCCCTTTCAATATTTCTTGTAGGGCTGGTTTCGTGTTTGCAAATTCCTTTAGTTTTTGTTTGTCCTGGAAGCTTTTTATCTCTCCTTCTATTTTCAATGACAGCCTAGCTGGATATAGTATTCTTGGTTGCATATTTTTCTCATTTAGTGCTCTGAAGATATCATGCCAGTCCTTTCTGGCCTGCCAGGTCTCTGTGGATAGGTCTGTTGCCAATCTAATGTTTCTACCATTGTAGGTTACAGATCTCTTCTCCCGAGCTGCTTTCAGGATTTTCTCTTCGTCTCTGAGCCTCGTAAGTTTTACTATTAGGTGTCAGGGTGTTGACCTCTTTTTATTGATTTTGAGGGGTGCTCTCTGAGCCTCCTGGATTTTGATGCTTGTTTCCTTCCCCAAATTAGGGAAGTTCTCTGCTATAATTTGCTCCAGTATACCTTCTGCCCCTCTCTCTCTCTTTCTTCTTGTTCTCAACCCCAATTATTCTAATATTGTTTCATCTTATGGTATCACTTTTCTCTCAAATTCTGCCCTCGTGGTCCAGTAGTTGTTTATCTCTCTTTTTCTCAGCTTCTTTATTTTCCTTCATTTGGTCTTCTATATCACTAATTCTCTCTTCTGCCTCATTTATCCTAGCAGTTAGAGCCTCCATTTTTCATTGCACCTCATTAATAGCCTTTTTGATTTTGATGTGGTTAGATTTTCGTTCTTTTATTTCTCCAGAAAGGGTTTCTCTAATATCTTCCATGCTTTTTTCAAGCCCAGGTAGTATATTTAAAATCATCATCCTGAACTCCAGTTCTGACATCTTACTAATGTCCGTATTGATTAGGTCCCTGGCAGTCAGTACTGTCTCTCATTGTTTTTTTGTTTTGTTTTGTTTTGTTTTTTTGAGGTGATTTTTTCCATCTTGTCATTTTGTCTGGAGGAGAATAGATGAATGAGGGAACAATAGGCTAACAGGTTAACAATGACCTCAGAAAAATATACACTAAACAAATCAGAAGAGACCTGAAACCAAGGGAAAAGAAAGGAAAAGAAAGAAAAAAGAAAAAAAAGAAAAGAAAAAGATAAAAACAAACAAACAAAGGAAAAAAAACCCAGAATATGATCAAATATGATCAGGTTGGTGCATAGATCAGTGCCACGCACTAGATTTTGGGCATATTTTGGTCTGTTAGAAGAAAGTGCCTCCCAAAATTTTAAAGAAAGAAATACTTATATATGTACAAAAATAAGGGTAAAGACGTTGAAGGGCTGTAATATGACTGTAAAGATGAAAATTATAAAAGATTTTTTAAAAAGAATAGATAAGGTAAGAAGTTGGTTGAAAAAAGAAAGAAGAGGATTAAAAAAAAAGGGAGAGAATGTGATCAGACAGGAGAGTAGCACAAAGCCATACACTAGAGATTTAGGGTATGTTTTGGTTTGTTAGAAGAAACTCTATCCCATAATTTTAAAGAGAGAACAAAGTTAACTACTATAAAGGGATAGCATATGACTCTAAAAATGAAAAAAAAAAGATTTTTAAAAAAAGGTTTTGATATGATATTGGTGGGAAGAGGGAAAAATGAAAATCAAAAAAAAAAAAGAAAAAGTGTAAAAAAATTAACTTTGAAAGACTAAAGAATCATGGGAAAAAAGCCATGAATTCTATGTGCAGTATTCCCCTAGAGCTGGAGTTCTGTGGTTCTCATTGATCGGTACACTTGGTCTTGGCTGGCTGTTCTAGCTGATCTTCTGGGGGAGGGGCCTGTTGCCGTGGTTCTCAGATGTCTTTCTGAGAGGCGGGATTGCCCTGCCCTTGCTGGGTCCGGGCTAAGTAATCTGCTCGGGTTTGCTCTCCAGAGCTTTTGTTCCCTGCAAGCTTTCTGTACATCTTTGGAGGAGGGGAGTGAAAATGGTGTCCTCCCAATCTCCACCATGGAGGAGCCGAGAACTCGGGCCCCACTCCTCAGTGAGCCCCCAGAGAAAAGCAGTCAATCACTCCCATCTTCCCGATCTCTGGCTGCACTCTGTGCTCACCCAGCTTGTGACCGAGCATCTGTATCTCTGGCACATGACCCCATTTGGAGTTCCCAAACCCAGCAGATCCCTGCGGTGCCTGCGACACTCCTCCCAGGGGAGGAAGGGGAGTTTCCCGGATCTGCCACTTGTTGGGTTCCTGCTGGAGGAGCAGTGGCCTGACTGTACCACGGATCACGTTTTATGGCAACCCGGAGCTGAGAGCCCACTCCTTGGCTCTGTCTCTGCAGTCAGCTTCCCAGCTCTGATACCTGGGAGCTCTGCTGTACTCAGGCACCCCTGGTCTTTCTCTGACCCCGAGGATCTTGTGACCACACTATCCCAGTGAGGGTTCCACCCCCTGCCTAGCCACTGGAGCGATGTCCCTCAGCAGAGCCCACTTTTAAAATTTTCAATTTTGTGCTCTGCTGCTCTATCACTTGCCAGTAGTGGCTGACGGAGGCCCCCTCCCCCGCTGTCTATATTCCCAAATATCGCCTCAGATTCACTTCTCTGCACATCCTACCTTCCAGAAAGTGGTGCTTTTCTGTTCAGAGAGTTGCTGTTATTCTTTTCTTTGATCTCCTGTTGAGGTCATAATTGTTTGATCCCTATCTAGCCGAATTCCTGGGTCCAGATGAAATTTAGGTCTTGTACTCCTCCGCCATGTTGCTCCTCCTCTATAACTTTTGCATTCTTTACAATTTTGGGATTTAGTGTCTTCTAACAAAGAGACCAAAATACACCCAGGACAAATTGGATCACCCTGTTTTGACCACCTGGGAGATTTATTCTCCCCTCCCCCCCTTTTTTTTCTTTTTCTTTCTATTTTGGATTCTAACCTGTTTGGATTTATCTACTGGGTATTTTGATTGGGTCATGGTTGATATTTTTTATTTTACTCTCTTGTACATCCATTCTTTTCTGGGAAAATGATTAGAAGGAGGAATTCACAACAAAAGAAAGGACCAGAAGGAATACTCTCTGCCACAGATCTAATTTATATGGACATTAGTAAACTATTGGAGCTGGAATTCAGGATAATTATTATAAAGTTACTAGCTGGGCTTTAAAAAAAGCATAAAAGACACTAGAGAATCTCTTATTGCAGAAATAAAATCTAATCAGACAGAAATTAAAAATGCTTTAACTAAGATGCAGTCTAAATGGGATGTTCTAACAGCTAGGGTAAATAAGGCAGAAGAGAGAGTAAGTGACATAGAAGACAAGTTAAAGGAAAGGAAGGAAGCTAAGGAAAAGAGGGGGAAAAAAACAACTAATGGAACATGAGGGGAGACTTTGAGAAATCAGTGATACCATAAAGGGAAACTGTATTAGAATCACTGGGGTACCAGAGGGAAGAAAGAGAGAAAAGGCCAGAAGGAATATATGAGAAAATGATAGCTGAAAACGTCCCTAATCTGGGGAAGGAAAAAGGATAACAAGTCCAAGAAGTAGAGAGGACCCCTCTCAAAATCAATACAAATAGATCAACACCCTGACATATAAAAGTGAAGCTTGCAAATTTCAGAGATAAAGAATAAATCCCGAAAGCAGCTGGAGACAAGAGGTTCTTAACCTATGGGAGAAGGAACATTAGATTGGCAGCAAATCTATCGACAGAGATCTGACTGGCCAGAAAGGGCTGGCATGATATATTCAGGATACTAAATGAGAAAAAAAGATGCAGCCAAGAATACTTTATCCAGCCAGCCTGTCATTCAGAATGGAAGGAGAGATAAATAGCTTCCAGGAAAAGCACAAGCTAAAAGAATATGTGACCATGAAATCAGCCATGCAAGATTTATTAAAGGGGATCCTCTAACTGAAGAGAGTCCAAAAGTAACATAGAATGGAACAGAGAAAATATACAGAAACAGGGACATTACAGGTAATACAATGGCACTAAATTCATATCTTTCAATAGTTACTCTAAATGTAAATGGCCTAAATGCTCCAAACAAAAGGCACATTGTATCAGATTGGATAAAAAAAAAAGTAAGACCCATACATATGCTATATAAGAGACTGATTTTGGACCCAAAGCCACTTACAGATTGAAAGTGAGGGGGTAGAGAACCATATATCATGCTAATGGATATCAAAGAAAACTGGGGTAGCAATCCTCATATTAGACAAATTAGATTTTAAACCAAAGAAGGTAGTAAGGGATGAAGAGGGACATTATATCACACTTAAAGCGTCTATCCAGCAAGAACTAACAATTCTAAATATTTGTGCTCTTAACTTGGGAGCAGCCAATTATATCAACCAATTAATAATCAAATTAAAGAAACACAGTGATAATACAATAATACTAGGGGACTTTAACACCCCACTCACCGTAATGGACAGATCATCTAAGAAGAAGATTAAAAAGGAAACAAGGGAATGACACACTGGACCAGATGGACTTCACAGATATATACAGAGCATTCCATCCTAGACCAACACAATACATATTCTTCTCGAGTGCACATGGAATGTTCTCTAGAATAGATCACATACTGTGTCACAAATTGCAGAGAAGTTGCTGTCAGGTCTCAACCAACAGAAAAAGATCAGAATTGTTCCCTGCATATTTTCAGATGACAATGCTTTTAAACTTGAACTCAATCACAGAGAGGATTTGGAAGGAACTCAAACTCTTGGAGACTAAAGAATGAATGGAGACTAAAGAATGAATGAAGGGGGGCAGCCGGGTGGCTCTGTATGTTAAGAGTCTGCCTTCAGCTCAGGTCATGAACCCAGTGTCCTGGGATCGAGCCCCATGTCAGGATCCCTGCTCAGCGGGAAGTCTGCTTCTCCCTCTCCCTCTCCCTCTGCCTGCCACTACCCCTGCTTCTGCTCCCTCTCTCGCTATCTCTCTGTGTCAAATAAATAAATAAAATCCATAAAAAAATGAATGAAGGAAATTAAATAATTTTAAAAATATGTAAACAAATAAAAATGAAAACACAGCTGTTCAAAACCTTTGGGATCACAGCAAAGGTGGTCCTAAGAGAGAAGTACATAGTAATACAAGCCTTTTTCAAAAATTAGAAAAGTCTCAAATACACAAGTTAATCTTACACCTGAAGGAGCAGGAGAAAGAACAGGAAATAAAGCCAAACTCAAGGAAGAGAAGAGTAATAATAAAGATTAGAGCAGAAATGAATGAAATACAAATCAGCAGAACAGTAGGACAGATCAATGAGACTAGAAGCTGGTTTTTAGAAGGAATTAATAAGATCAATAAACCCTTAGCCAGACTTATCTAAAAGAAAAGAGAAAGTACCCAAATTAATAAAATCATGAATGAAAGAGATCACGACCACAACCAAGGATATACAAACAATCTTAAGAATATATTATGAGCAACTATATGCCAACAAATTAGACTATCTGGAAGAAATGGATGCATTCCTGGAAACTTATACCTACAAAAACTGAAACAGGAAGAAATAGAAAACTTGAATAGACCCATAACCAGGAAGGAAATTAAAGCAGTAATCAAAAATCTCCCAACACACAAGAGTACAGAGCCAGATGAATTTCCAGGCGAATTCTACGAAACATTTAAGGAAGAACTAATACATATTCTTCTGAAGCTATTTCAAAAAATAGAAAGGGAAGGAAAACTTCCAAACTTGTTCTATGAGGCCAGCATTACCTTGATCCCTAAACCAACAAAGACGTAATCAAAAAGGAGAATTACAGACCAATATCCCTGATGAACATGGAGGCCAAAATTCTCACCAAGATTCTAGCCAATAGGATCCAACAGTACATTAAAAGGATTATTCACCACGACCAAGTGGGATTTATTCCTGGCCTACAAGGGGGGTTCAACATTCACAAATCAAACAATGTGGTACATCACATCAATAAAAGACAGGACAAGAAACATATGATCCTGTCAATTGATGTAGAAAAAGCATTTGACAAAGTACAGCATCCTTTCTTGATTAAAACTCTCCACAGTGTAGGCATAGAGGGAACATACCTCAATATCATAAAAGCAATATATGGAAAGCCCACAGCAAATATCATTCTCAATATGGAAAACTAAGAGCTTTCCCCTAAGGTCAGGAACACGACAGAGATGTCCACTCTCACCACTGTTGTTCAACATAGTACTGGAAGTCCTAGCCTCAACAATCAGACAACACAAAGAAAGAAAAGTTTTCAAATTGGCAAAGAAGAAGTCAAACTCTCACTCTTTGCAGATGACATGACACTCTATGTGGAAAACCCAAAGGACTCCACTCCAAAATTGCTAGAACTCATACAGCATTTCATCAATGTGGCAAGATATAAAATCAATGCACAGAAATCAGTTGCATTTCTATTCACTAACAATGAGAAAGAAGAAAGAGAAATTAAGGATCTGTCCTATTCACAATTGCCTCAAAAACCACTAGGAATAAAACTAACTAAAGAGGTAGAGGATCTGTACTCCCAAAACTACAGAACACTTTTGAAAGAAATTGAGGAAGACACAAATACATGGAAAAACATTTATATTCATGGATTGGAAGAACAAATATTATTAAAATGTCTATGCTACCCAGAGCAATTTACACATTCAGTGCAATCCCTATCAAAATACCATCGACTTTTTCCACAGAGCTGGAACAAATAATCCTAAAATTTGTATGGGACCATAAAAGACCCTGAATAAGCTAGAGGAATGTTGCAAAAGAAAACCAAAGATGGTGACATCACAATGCCTGACTTCAAGCTATATTACAAAGCTGTGATCATCAAGACAGTATGGTATTGGCACAAAAACAGACACATGGATCAATGGAACAGAATAGGGAATGCAGAAAAGAACTCTCAACTCTATGGTGAACTAATCTTTGACAAAGCAGGAAAGAATATCCAATGTTAAAAGGACAGTCTCTTCAACAAATGGTGATGGGAAATTTGGTCTGCCACATGTAGAAGAATGAAACTGGACCTTTATCTTACACTGTACCCAAATATAAAATGAAATGGACTGAAGACCTCAATGTCAGACAGGAATCCATCAAAATCCTAGAGGAGAACATAGGCAGCAACCTCTTCAATCTTGGCCAGAGAAACTTCTTTCTAGTCATGTCTCCAAAGGCAAGGGAAACAAAGGCAAAAATGAACTATTGGGATTTCATCAAGATAAAAAGCTTTTGCACAGGAAAGGAAACAGTTGCCAAAACCAAAAGACAATCTACAGAATGGGAGAAAATATTTGCAAATGTCTTATCAGATAAAGGGCTAGTATCCAAGATCTATAAAGATCGACCCCCCAAAAACAAATAATCCAGTCAAGACATGGGCAGAAGACATGACCATTTTCCAAAGAAGACATACCAATGGCCAACTGACACATGAAAAAATGCTCCACATCCCTTGGCCTCAATGACATACAAATCAAAAACACAATGAAATGCCACCTCACACCAGTCTGAATGGCCACAATTAATAAGACAGGAAACACAAATGTTGGTGAGGATGTGGAGAAAGGGGAATCCTATTACACTCTTGGTAGGAATGCAAGCTGGTACAGCTACTCTGGAAAACAGTAAAGAGGTTCCTCAAGAAGTTAAAAATAGAGCTACCTTACGACCCAGTAATTGCACTGTTAGGTATTTACCCCAAAGATACAAAGGTAGTGTTCTGAAGGGACACCTGCACCCCAATGTTCATAGCAGCAATGTCCACCATAGCCAAAATGTGGAAAGAGCTGATGTGTCCATCAACAGATGAATGGATAAAGATGTGGTATATATATACAATGGAGTATTAGTCAACCATCAGAAAGGATGAATGCTTATCATTTACATTGATGGACGGAACTGGAGTGTATTATGCTGAGCTAAATAAGTAAAGCAGAGAAAGACAATTATCATATGGTTTCACTCATATGTGGAACAAAAGAAACGGGGCAGAGGATCGTAGGGGAAATGAGGGAAAACAGAATGGGAACTCATCAGAGAGGGAGAAAAACCATAAGAGACTCTTAACTATAGGAAACAAACTGAGGGTTGCTTGAGGGGAAGTGGGTGGGAGGATGGGGTAATTGGGTGATGGGCATTAAGGAGAGCATGTGATATGATTAGTATTGGGTGTTATATCAAACCGATAAATTATGAACAATACCTCTGAAAGTAATTATGTACTATAAGTTGGCTAATTGAATTTAAGTAAATAAATATTTTTAAAAAAGGAAAAGATAATCTCAGAGCCATGTTGGTTATAACCACAGTAACTCCATGAATCTCCAGATGTCACAGCTGAGGCAGGTTTTCCTAGTCCTTGGATCATTGTTGCACCTTTTTTCCCCACTAGTTCCTTTCTTATTTCTTCCAAGAAGAGAGATACAAGGTTAGGTCATCTTATATTACATTACAGAATTATTTTACAGAACGTTAAGAATGCCTGGTTTCTTTATAAATTTTGAACACTAACACTTCATTTGATATGTCATTTGCAAATATCTTCTCCCATTCAGTAGATTAGCTTTGTTGATTGTTTCCTTCACAATGCAGAAGATTTTATTTTGATGTAGTCTCAGTAGTTTATTTTTTTATTTTATTTCCTTTGCTTCAGGAGACATCTAGAAAAATGACACAATAGCCGATATTAGAAACCTTACTGCCTGTGTTCTCCTCTACGTTTTTTTTTCCAAATTTTTATTTAAATACTAGTTAGTTAACATAGAGTATAATATTAGTTTTAAGAGTAGAATTTAGTGATTCATCACTTACATATGATGCCCAGTGATCATCACAACAAGTGTCCTATTTTCTTTTAAAGATTTATTATTTATTTATTTATTTACTTATTTATTTCAGAGACAGAGAGTATGAGCAGGAATAGGGGCAAAGGGAGAGAGAGAATCCTCAAGCAGACTCCCTACTGAGCATGGAGCCTGATGCAGGGCTCAATCCCAGACCCCGAGATCATGACCTGAGCAGAAATCAAGAGTCAAGTGCCCAACCAACTGAGGCACTCAGGTGCCCCACAAGTTCCCTCCTTAATACCTATCACCCATTTATCCCATTCCTCACCCACCTCCCTCCATCAATCCTCAGTTTGTTCTCTATCATTAAGAGTCTCTTATGGTTTGCCTCCTTCTCTCTCTCTTTTTTTCCCCCTTTCCATACATTCATCTGTTTTGTTTCCTAAATTCCACATATGAGTGAAAAAATATGATATTTGTCTTTCTCTGACTGACTTATTTTGCTTACCATACCATACTCTAGCTCCATCCAAGTCTTTGCAAATGGCAAGATTTCATTTTTTTGATGGCTTAGTAATATTCCATTGCATTTATATATACCACCTCTCCTTTATCCATTCATCAGTCAATGGACATGTGGGCTCTCCATAGTTTGGCTATTGTTGATAACGCTGCTATAAACATGGGGTGCATGTTTCTCTTCAAATCTGTATTTTTGTATCTCAGGTAAATACTTAGTAGTGCAATTGCTGGATCATAAGGTAGTTCTATTTTTAACTTTCTGAGGAACCTTCACACTGTTTTCCAGAGTAGCTGCACCATTTTGCATTCCCACCAACAGTGTAAGAGGGTTCCCCTTTCTCCTCATCCTTGCCAACATCTGTTGTTTCCTGAGTTAATTTTAGCCATTCTGACAGGTATGAGGTGATATCTCATTGTGGAATTGATTTGTATATCCCTGATGATGAGTGATGTTGAGTATCTTTTCATGTGTCTGTTAGCCATCTGGATGTCTTCTTTGGAAAAAAAAAATCTCTTCATTCCTTCACTGTGCAAGTTTTTTAACTTGATGAAGTCCCAATAGTTATTTTTGCTTTTGTTTCCCTTGCCTCCAGTGACTTGTCTAGTAAGACATTGCTATCGGTGAGGTCAAAGAGGTTGCTGCCTGTTCTTCTCTAGGATCTTGATGGTTTCCTGTCCCATATTTAGATCTTTCATCCATTTTGAAATTATGGTGTAAATAAGTGGTCCAGTTCCATTCCTGTACAAGTTATTGTCCAGTTTTCCCAAGACTATTTGTTGAAGACACTGTCTTTCTCCCATTGGATATTCTTTCCTACTTTGTTGAAGATTAGTTGACATATACTTGTGGGTCCATTTCTAGGTTTTCTATTCTGTTCCATTGATCTATGTGTCTGTTTTTGTGACAGTACCATAGTGTCTTGATGACTACAACTTTGTAATGTAGCTTGAAGTCAAAAATCGTGGTGCCTCACACTTTGCTATTCTTTTTCAGAATTGTTTTGGCTATTTGAGGCCTTTGTGGTTCTATACAAATTTTAGGATTTTTTTTTTCATTCATGATTTTATTTATTTGAGCTCTTTCATTCTTTTCTTTTTGGTAAGTTTGGCTAGGGGTTTACCAATTTTATTAATTCTGTCAAAGAACAGTTTCATTGATCTGTTCTACTGTGGGGGTTTTTTGTTTGTTTGCTTGTTTGTTTGCTTCTATATCATTTATTTCTGCTCTAATCTTTATTATTTCCCTTCTTCCACAGGCTATAAGGTTTATTTGCTATTTCTTTTCTAGTTCCTTTGGGTGTAAGGTTGGGTGTGTATTTGGGACTTTTTTTGCTTTGTGAGGTAGGCCTGTATTACAATATACTTCCTTCTTAGGATTCCCTTTGCTGAAACCCAAAGGTTTTGGACTGTAGCTTTTTCATTTTCATTTGCTTCCATTTTTTTTTTTATTTCTTTTTTTATTATGTTCAGTTAGCTACTGTATAGTACATAATTAGTCCTTGATGCAGTGTTCAATGATTCATTAGTTAAGTATAACACCCAGTGCTCATCACAGCACGTGCCCTTCTCAATACCCATCATCCTGTTACCCCCACCCCCCACACTCCTCCCCTCTTCTTCTTTAATTCCTGGTTAACCCTTTTCATTCTTTAGTAGGATGTTCTTTAATCTCTATGTATTTGTGGCCTTTCCAATTTTTTTCTTGTAGTTGACTTCAAGTTTCATAGTCTTGTGGTCTGAAAATATGCATGGTATGATCTCAATCATTTTGTACCCATTGAAACCAGATTTGTGACCCAGTATGCAATCTATTCTGGAGAATGTTCCATGCGCACTGGAGAAGATTGTGTATTCCTTGTTTTTAGGATGAAACACTCTGAATGTATCTGTGAAATGCATCTGGTCCAGTGTGTCATTCAAAGCCACTACTTTCTTTGTTGATCTGCTTAGATGATCTGTCCATTGCTATGAGAAGGGTGTTAAAATTCCCTACTATTATTGTATTTTTATCAATGCATTTCTTTATGTTTATTATTAATTGATTTATCTATTTGGGTGCTTGCATGTTGGGGGCATAAATATTTATAATTGTTAGATCTTCTTAATGGATAGAACCTTAATTATGATATAATACCCTTCTTCATCTCTTTTTATGGTTTTTATTTTAAAATCTAGGCTGTCTGATATAAGTATGGCTACTCTGGCTTTCTTTTGGCATCCATTACCATGACAGATGGTTCTCCATTCCCTCAATTCCTTTTTTTCCCCCTCTTTACTATTTTATTTAAATTCAATTAGTTAACTTATAGTGTATCATTAGTTTCAGATGTAGAGTCAGTAATTCATCAGTTGAATATAACACCGAGTGCTCATTACATCATGTACCCTCCTTAATGGTCATCAACCAGTTCCCCTAAGCCCCCCACATCCCCTCCAGCAACCCTGTTTGTTTCCTATAGTTAAAAGTCACATAAGTTTTGTCTCCCACTCTGATTTCATCTTATTTTAGTTTTCTCTCCCTTCCCCTATGATCCTCAGTTTTGTTTCTTAAATTCCACCACATGGGTGAAAACATGATAATTGTCTTCCTCTGATTGACTTATTTCATTCAGCATAATACCCTCTAGTTCCATCCACATCAGTGTAAATTGTAAAATTTCAACCTTATTAATAGCTGAGTAATATTCCATTGTATATCTATACCACATTTCTTTATTCATTCATCTGTCAAAAGTCATCTGGGCTCCCTCCACAGTTTAGTTATTGTGGACATTGCTGCTATGAACATTGGAGTGCAGGTGCCTATTCAAACCACCGAATTTCTATATTTGGGGTAAATACATAGTAGTGCAATTGCTGGGTCATGGGGTAGCTCTATTTTTAACTTCTTGAGGAACTTCCATACTGTTTTCCAGAGTGGATATATCAGCTTACATTCCCACCAAGAGTGTAAGAGGGTTCCCCTTTCTCCAAATCCTCACCAACATTTGTTGTTTCCTGTCTTACTAATTGTAGCCATTCTGACTGGTGTGAGGTGGTATCTCATTGTGGTTTTGATTTGTATTTTTCTGATGCCAAATGATAAGCTTTTTTTCATGTGCTTGTTGGCCATTAGTATATCTTCTTTGGAGAAATGTCTGTTCATGTCTTCTGCCCATTTCTTGACTGGATTATTCGTTCTTTGGGTGTTGAGTTTGAAAAGTTCTTTATAGATCTTGGATACCAGCCCTTTTCTGATAAGACATTTGCAAATATCTTCTCCCATTCTGTAGATTGTCCTTTCATTTTGGTAACTGTTTCCTTTACTGTGCAAAAGCTTTTTATCTTGATGAAGTCCCAATAGTTCATTTTTGCTTTTGTTTTCCTTGCCCATGTCTAGCAAGAGGCTTCTGTAGCTGGTCGAAGAGGCTGCTCCAGGATTTTGATGGATTTGTCTCACATTTAGGTGTTTCTTTCATCCGTTTAGAGGTAGGTGTGTGTGTGTGTGTGTGTGTGTGTGTGTGTGTGTGTGTGTGTGGTGTAAGAAAATGGTCCAGTTTCATTCTTCTATATGTGGGGACCAATTTTCCTAAAACCATTTGTTGAAGAGACTATCTTTTTTTCCATTGGATATTCTTTCATATTCAACTGTTCAAATATTAGTTGACCACAGAGTGAATTGAGGGTCCATTTCTGGGTTCTCTATTCTGGTTCCATTGATCTATGTGTATGTTTTTTTGCCAATACCATACTGTCTTGATGATCACAGCTTTGTAATATAGTTTGAAGACAGGCACTGTGATTCTGCCAGCATTGGCTTTCTTTTGCAACATTTCTCTGGCTATTCAGGGTCTTTTGTGGTTCCATAGAAATTTTAGGTTTATTTGTTCCAGCTCTGTGGAAAAGGTTGATGGTATTTTGATAGGGATTGCATTGAATGTGTAGATTGCTCTGGGTAGCATACACATTTTAAAAATATTTGTTCTTCCAATCCATGAGTATGGAATATTTTTCCATGTATTTGTGTCTCCTCAATTTCTTTCAAAAGTGTTCTGTAGTTTTGGGAGTACAAATCCTATAACTCTTTGGTTAGGTTTATTCCTAGGTATCAAGTAGTTTTGAGTGCAATTGTGAATGGGATAAATCCTTAATTTCTCTTTCTTCTGTTTCATTGTTTGTGTGTAGAAATGCAACTGATTTATGTGCATTGATTTTATATTGTACCACATTGCTGAATTGCTGTATGATTCTAGCAATTTTGGAGTGGAGTCCTTTGGGTTTTCCACATAGAGTGTCATGTCATCTGCAAAGAGTGAGAGTTTGACTTCTTTGCCAATTTGAAAGCTTTTCTTTCTTTGTGTTGTCTGATTGCTGAGGCTAGGACTTCCAGTACTATGTTGAACAACAGTGGTGAGAGTGGACATCTCTGTCGTGTTCCTGACCCTAGGGGAAAGCTCTTAGTTTTCCATATTGAGAATGATATTTGCTGTGGGCTTTCCATATATTGCTTTTATGATATTGAGGTATGTTCCCTCTATGCCTACACTGTGGAGAGTTTTAATCAAGAAAGGATGCTGTACTTTGTCAAATGCTTTTTCTACATCAATTGACAGGATCATATGATTCTTGACCTGTCTTTTATTAATGTGATGTATCACATTGATTGATTTGTGAATGTTGAACCACCCTTGTAGGCCAGGAATAAATCCTACTTGGTCGTGGTGAATAATCCTTTTAATGTACTGTTGGATCCTATTGGCTAGAATTTTGGTGAGAATTTTGGCCTCCATGTTCATCAGGGATATTGGTCTGTAATTCTCCTTTTTGATTACGTCTTTGTTGGTTTAGGGATCAAGGTAATGCTGGCCTCATAGAACAAGTTTGGAAGTTTTCCTTCCCTTTCTATATTTTGAAACAGCTTCAGAAGAATAGGTATTAATTCTTCTCTAAATGGTCAGTAGAATTCCCCTGGGAATTCATCTGGCTCTGGACTCTTGTGTGTTGGGAGATTTTTGATTACTGCTTCAAGTCCCTTGCTGGTTATGAGTCTGTTCAGGTTTTCTATTTCTTCCTCGTTCAGTTTTGGTAGTTTATATATTTTCTGGGAATGCATCCATTGCTTCCAGATTGTCTAATTTGTTGGTATATAGTTGCTCATAATATGTTCTTATAATTGTTTGTACTTCTTCAGTGTTGGTTGTGATCTATCCTCTTTCATTCATATTCTATTTATTTGAGCCCTTTCTCTTTTCTGTTTGATAAGTCTCACTGACAAGTTTGACAATTTTTTTTTTAATTCTGTGAAACAACCAGCTCCTAGTTTCATTGATCTTTTCTGCTCTTCTTGTATTATTCAATGATTTCTGCTCCAGTCTTTATTATTTCTCTTCTCTTGCTTGGTTTTGGCTTTAGTTGCTGTTTTTTCTCCCGTTCCTTTATGTGTATGGTTAGCTTGTGTATTTGAGACTTTTCTTGTTTCTTGAGAAAGGTCTATATTGCTATATATTTCCCATTTAGGACTGCCTTTGCTGCATTCCAAAGATTTTGAACAGTTGTGTTTTCATTTTCAATTGTTTCCATGAATTTTTAAAATTCTTCTTTAATTTCCTACTTGACCCACTTATGCTCTTTAACCTACAAGAGTTTGAATTCCTTCCAAATTTCCTCTTGCGTTTGAGTTCAAGTTTCAAAGCATTGTGGTCTGAATATATGCAGGGAATAATTCCAATTTTTTGGTACCAGTTGACACCAGATTTGTGACCCAGTATGTGATCTATTCTGGAGAATGTTCCATGGGCACTCAAGAAGAATGTATTCTGTTGCTTTAGGATGAAATGCTCTGAATATATCTGTGAAGCCCTCTGGTCCAGTGTGCCATTCAAAGCCCTTGCTTCCTTGTTAATCTTCTGCTTAGAATATCTGTCCATTGTTGTGGGTGGGGTGTTAAGGTTCCCTACTATTATTGAATTATTATCAAGATGTTTCTTAAATTTGGTTATTAATTGGTTCATATAATTGGCTGCTCCTAAGTTAGGAGCATAAATATTAATAATTGTTAGAAATTCTTGCTGGATAGACCCTTTAAGTATGATACAGTGTGCCTCTTCATGTCTTAGTACAGTCTTTGGTTTAAAATCTAATTTGGATGTATGAGGATTGCTACCCCAGTTTTCTTCTGAAGTCCATTAGCATGATATATGGTTCTCCATCCCCTCACTCTCAATATGGAGGTGTCTTTGGGTCTAAAATGAGTCTCTTACAGACAGTATATTGATGGGTCTCACTGTTTATCCACTCTAATACCCTGTGTCTTTGATTAAAGCATTTAGCCTATTTACATTCAGACTAACTATTGAAAGATATAAATTGTTGCCATTGTATTACCTGTAAAGTCCCTGTTTATGTATATTGTCTCTCTTTTTGGTCTATGTTACTTTTGGGCTCTCTCTTTGCTTAAAGGATCCCCTTTAATATATCTTGCAGGGCTGGTTTAGTGATCACAAATTCTTTTAGTTTCTGTTTTTCCTGGAAGCTCTTTATCTCTCCTTCCATTCCGAATGACAGTCTTGCTGGATAGTGTATTCTTGGCTGGATTTTTTTCTCATTTAGTACCCTGAATATATCATGCTAGTGTTTTCTGGCCTGCCAGGTCTCTGTTGATAAGTCCTCTGCCAACCTTATATTTCTACATTTGTAGGTTAAGAACCTCTTGTCTCCAGCTACTTTCAGGATTTTCTCTTTATCTCTGAAATTTGCAAGCTTTACTATTATATGTCAGGGTGTTGACCTATATTTATTGATTTTGTGGGGGATTCTCTGTGCCTCCTGGATTTGAATGCTTGTTTCCTTCCCCAGATTATGGATATTCTCAGCTATTATTGTTAAATAACTCTTCCGCCCTCTCTGTCTCTCTTTTTCTTCATCTTTTGGGACCCTTATTATTCAAATATTATTGTGCTTTATGGTATCACTGATCTCTTTAAGTCTCCTTTCATAATCAGTATTTGTTTTTCTCTCTTTTTCTCAGCTTCCTTACTTTCCATCATTTTGTCTTCTATATCCCTGACTCTCTCTGCTGCCTAATTTATCCTAGCAGTTAGAGTCTCCATTTTTGACTGCATATCAGTAATAGCATTTTTAATTTGGGCCTGATTAGATTTTATTTCTTTTAGTTCTGCATTAAGGGATTCTCCAGTGTCTTTTATTTTTTTTACAATTGCAGCTAGTATTTATAATTGTTATTCTGAATTCTAGCTCTATCATCTTACTTATATCCGTATCATTGAATCTATGGCAGAGAGTATTACATCTTGTTCTTTCTTTTGTTGTGAATTTCTCCTTCTAGTCATTTTGTCCGCAAAAAAAAAAAAAAAGGAGGAAAGAAAGAGGGGGCGCCTGGGTGGCTCAGTTGGTTTAGGTTTAAAATGAGTCTCTTGTAGCAGCATATTGATGGGTCTTGTTTTTTATTTATTCTAATACCCTATGTCTTTTGATTGGAGCATTTAGTCTATTTACATTCAGAGTGATTATTGATAGATATGAAGTTAGTGCCGTTGTGTTACCTGTAAGTTTGGTGTTTCTGGTGATGTTCTTTGTTCCTTTCTATTCTTTGTTGTTTGGGGTTTTTTTTTTTTTCTCCACTCAGAATCCCCTTTAATATTTCTTGCAGGGCTGGCTTAATGGTCACAAACTGCTTTAGTTTTTGCTTGTCTTGGAAACTCTTTATTTCCCCTGTTATTCTGAATGACAGCCTTGCTGGATAAAGTATTCTTGGTTGCTTTTTTTTTTTTTAATACATTCAGCTAGTTGAATATATCATGCCACTGTCTACTAACTTGCCAAGTTTCTGTGGACAGATCTGTTGTGTACCTGATCTGTAGGTTCTTTCTTCTGGTTCATTTGTAGGTTAAGGACTTTTTTTCCCTTGCTGCTCTCAGGATTTGTTTCATGTTTGTGTATTTTGTGAATTTGACTATAATGTCTTAGCTATGGCTGGCTTTTGTTGAATTTAATAGGAGGTCTCTGTGCTCCTTGGATTTTGCTGTCTGTTTCCCTCCCCAGATTAGGGAAGTTTTCAGCTATAATTTGCACAAATAAACCTTCTGCTTTATTTCTCTTCTTCTTCTGGGACTCCTATGATACAAATGTTATTTCACTTTAAGGAGTCACTGAGTTCCCTAAGTCTACATTTGTGAACCAATACCTTTCTTTCCCTCTTTTTTTCACCTTCATTATTTTCTATAACTTTATCTGGTATACCACTAATTAGTTTCTCTGCTTTGTCCATCCTTCTTGTCATTGCATCCACTCAATTTTGCATCTCAGTTACAGTATTTTTTATTTTGGCCTAACTAGTTTTTAAGTTCTTTTAACTCTGCAGTAAGGGGTTCTCGAGTGTCTTCTATGCTTTTCTCAAGCCCAGCTAGTATACTTATCATTATTGTTTTAAATTCTGGTTCAGACATCTTATTTGCATCTGTATTGATTAAATCCCTGGCTGTGACTTCTTCTTGATCTTTCTTTTGGAGTGAATTCCTCCATCTTGTCATTTTTTCTAGGTCGTGTGTGTGTGTGTGTGTGTGTGTGTGTGTGTGATTGTTAGGAAAGCCTGTTATTCCTGCTCCTGAGAGTAATGACTATATTAAGAAGGAGGGGGGAAGCAATCTAGATCCTATTTCTCCTAGAGCTGAAGCATTGGAGCAGTCTATGATCAGTAGACTTGGTGCAAGCAAGAGGTTTGTGCTTGTCTTCTGGGGGGTATGGCTTGTTATGCTGATTCTCAGGAGGACTTGCCCTATTGGAGATGCATGTGCAGGGAGCAGTAGGGCAGGGCTTGGTATAAGCAGCTCCAGCCTCCACTGGATGGTGCTGTTTTGCGCAGTGAAGTAGGTCAGTGAAGGGAATGAGAAGAGAAGGGAATGGCTGTCTTGTCCCCAAGCAGGAAGTTTGCCGCTCTTCAGGAAGCTATCATAGAAGAGCAAACAATCATCCCTTTTAGGATTTTTATGATTTCAGGTTTCACATTCAGGTATTTAATCCATTTTGAATTTACTTTTGTGTATGGTGTAAGAAAGTGGTCCGGTTTCATTCTTTTGAATGTAGCTGACTGGTTTTTCCAATTCCATTTGTTGAAGAGACTATCTTTTTTCCCATTGGATATTCTTTCTTGCTTTGTCAAAGATTAATTGACTATGTAATTGTGGAAACATAAAAATCAACATCAAAAAACCCCCCAAATAATCCAATTAAAAGATGGGCAAAACTTATAAATGAATGCAGAAAGGCTCTAGTATGATTCTGCATCTGCTTTTTTTTTTTTCTTTCTTTCTTTCTTTTTTTTTTTTTTTTTGAAAGAGAGATTGAGGGAGAGCATGAGCTACGTGAGGGGTAAAGGGAGAGGAAGTGAGAGAATCTTCTGTGTGGAGCCTGATGTGGGGCTCACCAATTTCACAATCCTGAGATCATAACCTGAGCTGAAATCAAGAGTCAGATGATTAACCAACTGAACCACATAGGCATCCCTCATTCTGCATCTTAAAATTATTTTTAAATGATTATTTTAAAGTGGTTTTTAAACACTATGCAGATATTGCATGTAAGAGTCTACAGAAATATTATTAGTATTATTCCAATCTGCAGAGCTTATAAAAAGTATCACAGGGCGCCTGGGTGGCTCAGTCATTAAGCGTATGCCTTCGGCTCAGGTCATGATCCCGGGGTCCTGGGATCGAGCCCCACATCGGGCTCCCTGCTCAGCAGGGAGCCTGCTTCTCCCTCTCCCTCTGCTGCTCCTCCTGCTTGTTCTCCCTCTCTCTCTGTCAAATAAATAAATAAAATATTTTTTAAAAAAGTATCACAAACCCACTTACAAATATCACACACACTAACAGTTTATATAGGAGGTGTAAGGTAATATTGTCTCATGTTTATAGATAAATCTGGGGTATAAAAAAGGCAAAAGTCTGAAATTTTTGACCACATCAGGATGAGAATCTAGGGGTTCTGATTTCTGACAAGGTGAATTCCTATTATGCCCAGCCATGCCTGGATCAATAACTTAGATAAAAAAAAAATGTCAGTAACTTCAAGTGAAGACAGGGAGTGAGAGAAACAAGCAGAAGATATAGATTCAGAAAACAAACAATAATCTTACAGACAAGAGTTTGTTTTAGGAAAGGTATAACATTTTTATTGTGGCAGACATTATACTTGGTTCACCAATTAGGCAATCACATCACTTTTTTTTAAAGATTATATATATATATATATCAGATTGAAAAAGAGAGAGAGAACACAAGTGGGGGGGGGGGGGGGGAATGGCAGGCAGAGGGAGAAGCAGTCTCCCCACTGAGCAAGGAGACAGATGCAGGACTCAATCCCAGGACCCTGGGATCATGACCCCAGCTGAAGGCAGACACTTAACTGACTGAGCCACCCAGGCATCCCAGTCACAGCACTTTTTATTCTGTTTTGTTTTGAGGCTGGAGAACTCAATACTTATTTTCCAGCCACTTTGATGGTAAGCATAGTTGTTATGTGTTATTTTTCACACTAATGTGATCATTGAGAAGGTCTAGTTTTGTTTTTTTGGTTTTTTTTTCCCAAATAAAAGAGACAGTTGAAACAAATGAGCTAATTTCTTCAGAACTGCTGTCTTGTCTTAAGACCACAAGCATAACAGAAAGGCCAATTGAATCAGAGACACCATGCCTCACACCATGTAGTTCTAAAATAATTTAATAAGCTATTATCTCTAGGTTGTATTTCGAGGAAATAATACCTCATAATTTGCAGCTGAATGATTTTTAAAATTTAATGTAATTTTCAAATTGGGATTGCAGCTAAATCTCCTAAATCTGGTGTTAAAATGGAGGGGACAGGGAGAGCCTAAATAATAGAGTTGTCAGAACAATCAACTAAGAAACATGTACAAGTTTGTAGCAAAGACTGGAATTGAGAATACATTTACTGGACCTTCTTCTCCATAGCTACTACCTTCTACTCCCTTTTCTAAGATCTTTATACTCATGATAATGATAAATGTAGCAAAACATTCCTTCCTGGACAGATCTCAAAGTCAGATATAGACTGGATGAATGAATGAAAGACAGACTTTGTAGTTCTAGATGAAAAATTATGGATATATTCTAAGGGTAAATGTTACCCTTAGAAAACATCCATTATGTTTTCTAGACCCTACTCCCACCTGCATTTAATTCAAGAATAAATTAGTTCTCAGCTAGTTGCCACAATTACATCCCACTCCTCATTGTTCTTCAAGTTGTATGTATGCATGTACATGTGCATGTATGCATGTACTGGCTAAAGTTAAAATTTTTCTTTTCCTAGAGATGCTTGTACTTGAATAGGAGACTCTTGAAGCTATAGAACCTTTAGAATATGACAGATATGTTCTCAGGTACTCTGACAGATGGCAAACCAGATTTTCAAGTGACATTATTTATGGTAAAGAAAGTTAAAAGTAGGCAGTTATTCTACATTTTTATAGGCTTGACCTACTAAGAAGCATTATTTAGGCACAAAACAAGTTCTAGTGTTCCTCCTATTTTTGATTCAGGCCCAGCAATTTGTTGATAGCCCATACCATGGCAAATTTAATTGATATTGTTGGCCTATACTTTTAGGATTTTTATCCTGATTATTTATAAGTGATTAAATGTCCATGACTCTTTGAAGCTGAAAAACAAATGTTTCTAAGAGCCAAGGCTATTTGCTGATTTTCCAAGGCTAATAATATAACTGTAGCTTGCACTTCAGTGTTTGGAAGGGAGACATTTTCAGCACTGAGGTAAGTATGTAGTGTCTTGGGGAAGGAAGAATCTGATGTGGTCTAGAGAGGAGAGCTAAGTTTATCTGGCTAGAGAAGAGAGGAAATAAGATAAAAACATTAAAGGGTATTTACTTCCTTTGATAAATATTTTTTTCTTTAGCAATTGAATAAACTTTTCTTCTTTTAATATAAATCCATTATATTCAGCTATGTCACCACCACAAAATAAAATTAATCCTTTGTTCTCATGTTTGCCTTTTTTTCTTCTTGGTTGAAATTACATTTCACCATAGTGTATGCATATTCATGCTCCCAGTTTTTTTTCCCCTGATTTTTCATTGGCTCAGATTTCATTGAATTGGAGCAAATTCATTTCTCTTCTTTACTTCCCCAGTGTAATGGAAGCACTGCTCTCAGACCGAGAAATCTCACCTAACTGGAGAAAAGTAGCCACCACATAAAGGGAAGATGCAATGAAGATGAGTGGGGTGCTGCATCTCATCATTCACTTCAGTGTTTTCTCCTGCTGATTAAACCTTAATTTCTGTTTAAATTATTTGTGTGCCTTTTTCTAAGTGTATTTATTCTGCTGTAAAATTACTTGCATAACCAGAATTAATATTATTGTAACTGTTTTACAAAGTGCATTATCGTCACTTTGCAAAGTGTCAGGGCAGTCTTTCCAAATCAGCACTTCATCTAGTTCCATTGAGCAGAATCCTGGCAGAAACAAAACATGGATTTTAGGCATACTCATGTACTCTTTTGCATATACATCAAATGCCATAGCATCTAGAGGGGAATTAATTTGGGAGTTGGCTCTACATTGATTTATGTAATTAGTATTTATTTTAATTTATTAAATATATTTATTTCTTGCCTTCTTGCTTTTCCCCATTAAAGGATTAGCCATAACCACAATAAAAACACTTATATAAAGGTTGATATAATTTAAAAAAGAAAATGAATATCAGAACCAAAGAAATGAGGAGGGAGTATATCTTTGCTATAACTGTAGATCAAACATATCTCAGAGATTCCTAAATAAAGCAAAGTGTCACAAGGCTCTGCTCATAGTGCCTGTCTGTCAGGAGTTCACAATCAAGGTATATGCAGAAGATGTTGACATTTCAACATAAACACCTGCTCCACTTCTCTGCACAGCCCAGCATTAAATAGATCTTGATTACAGGACACTATAGTGAGGCAGAATCAAATCACAGATGCAAAGAGCCCAACATGCTTGCCTGAAGTTGGATGATCTTCTAGAGGAAGAAACAAAACAAAACAGGGTCAACATCCATGATAATAGTTTCAGATTAGAAAAAATTATAGATTAAAAATACTTTGGGGTGTGTAATAAGAGTAAGGGGGAATAGTGAACATACACTCTTAACCTGTTGTCTCATTGCTAGACATTCTTTATATGTTATCTCATTGACTGTTCATGACAATTCTCAAGAAATGCTGATTTTAATTTTAAAGAGAAGAAAATGATGGCTTAAGAAGGTTAAACGAGATGCAGAAAGTTATCCAAATAGTAAGGAGCAGAGCCAGAATTTAAACTCACACCTAGTTTAAATTCCTATGATTTTGATTTATTTACCACATAACATTTTTTTTCCAAGTTTTTACTTAAATTCCAGCTAGTTAACATATAGTGCAATATTAGTTTCAGGTGTAGAATTTAGTGATTCATCGAAACATAGTGGTCATCACAACAAGTGCACTCCTTCATACTCATCACCTATGTAACTTATCTCCCTCCTACCTTCCCCCAGTAACCATCAGTTTGGTCTTTATAGTTAAGAGCCTGTTTCTTGGTTTGCTTCTCTCTTTTTTTCCCCTTATGCTCATTTGTTTTGATTCTTAAATTCCACATATAAGTGAAATTATATAGTATTTGTCTTTCTCTGACTGACATATTTCACTTAGTATAATACTCTAGCACCATTCACATCATTGCAAATGACAAGATATCATCCCTTTTTATGGCTTAGTAATATTTCATTGGTTCTATATCTGTTGGTCAGCTGATGGACATTTGGGCTCTTGTTGATAATGCTGCTGTAAACATGGTGGTGCATGTATCCCTTCAAATTAGTATTTTTGTATCTTTTGGGTAAATACCTAGTAGTGCGACTTTTTAACTTTTTGAGGAACCTCAATACAGTTTTCCATAGTGGCTGCACTGGTTTGCATTCCCACCAAAAGTGTAAGAGGGTTCCCCTTTCTCCATGTTCCTGCCAATACCTGTTGTTTCCTGTGTTAATTTTTGCCATTCTGACTGGTGTGAGTTGATATCTCATTGTAGTTTTGATTTATGTTTCCCTGATGATGAGTGATGTTGAGTATCTTTTCCTGTGTGTTAGCCATCTGGACATCTTTGGAAAAAATATCTATTCATGTCTTCTGCCCATTTTTTAATGGTATTATTTTTTGGAGGGTGTTGAGTTTTATAACTCTTTTTATATATTTTGGATACTAACACATTAGCAGATATGTCATTTGCAAATATCTTCTCCCATTCCTTAGGTTGCCTCATAGTTTTGTTGATTATTTCCTCCACTGTGTGGAAACTTTCTATTTTGATGTAGTCCCAGTAGTTTATTTTTTCTTTTGTTTACCTTGCCTCAGGAGACATATCTAGTAAGAAGTTCCTATGAACTATGTCAAAGAGGTTACTGCTTATATTCTCCTCGAGGATGTTTTTTTGTCTCACAATTAGGTCTTTAATCCATTTTGAATTTATTTTTGTGTATGGTGTAAGAAAGTGGTCTAGTTTCATTCCTTTGTATGTATAGCTGTCTAGTTTCCCTAACACTGTTTGTTGAAGAGATTATCTTTTTCCCATTGTGTATTATTTCCTGCTTTGTTGAAGATTAATTGGCCATATAATTGTGGGTCCATTTCTGATTTCTATTCTGTTCCATTGATCTATGTGTCTATTTTTATGCCAGTACCATACTCTCTTGATCACTACAGGTTTGTAATATAACTTAAAGTCTTTAATTATGATGCCTCCAGCTTTGCTTTTTCTTTCTCAAGTTTGCTTTGGCTATTTGGGATCACTTTTGGTTCCATATAAATTTTAGGGTAGTTTGTTCTAGCTCTGTGAAAAAGGCTGGTAGTATTTTAAAAGGGATTGCATTAAATGTGTAGATTGCTTTGGGTAATATGGATATTTTAACACTATTTGTTTATCCAGTCCATAAACATGGAATATTTTTCCGTTTCTTTGTGTCATCGTTATTTATTTATTTTTAAAGATTTTATTTATTTATTTGACAGAGAGAGACACAGTGAGAGAGGGAACACAAGCAGGGGGAGTGGGAGAGGGAGAAGCAGGCTTCCTCCTGAGCAGGGAGCCCAATGTGGGGTTTGATCCCAGGACCCTGGGATCATGACCTGAGCGAAAGGCAGATGCTTAATGACTGAGCCACCCAGGCAGGTGACCCTTGTGTCATCTTTAATTTCTTTCATTAGCATTTTATAATTTTAAGAGTACAAATCTTTTACCTCTTTGGTTAGGTTTATTCCTAGGTATCTTACAGTTTTGGTGCAATTGTAAATGGAATTGATTCCTTGATTTCTCTTTCTGCTACTTCATTGTTGGTGTATAGAAATGTAACAGATTTCTATAGGTTGATGTTGTATCCTGTGACTTTACTGAATTAGTGTATCAGTTCTAGCATTTTTTGGATGGAGTCTTTTGGGTTATCTATATAGAGTAACATGTCATCTACAAATAGTGAAAGTTTAATTTCTTCCTTGCTGATTTGGATGCCTATTATTTCTTTTTGTTGTCTGATTGCTAAGGCTAGGACTTCCATTAGTATGTTTTCATATATAGCCTTTCTGATGTTGAGGTATGTTCCCTTTAACCCCACTTTGTTGAGGTTTTTTTTATCATGAATGAATATTGTACTTTGTCAAGTTCTTTTTCTGCATTTATGAAAAGAATCATGTGATTCTTATCCTTTCTTTTATTAATGTGGTGTATATTGTTGATTGATTTGTGAATATTATACCACCCTTGCAGCCCAGGAATAAATCCCACTTAATTTTACCACATAACTTTTGAATGCTTTAACCATGGGGCAAAGTTTCACTGAATAGGAATTTAAGACATTAAATATAAATTCAGTTTTTCTAACACTGAAGCCTCACAGCCAAAAGAGAAGACTATGTAAGTGAGAGGCAATTCAGACAAAGGTCTTGCAAGAACATCAGCAGTCCTGGCTATTATACCTAGGGCATCTTAAGTCCATACAAATAGTTAGACAATTTGCTTCTTCTATTTTCTGTGAAGTTGAGAAATAGGGCTAAGTTCTTCAGACTACTGTTCTCCTCATCATTCTTTCCCATAATGTCAGAATCTTGCAAGAGTCAGGTTATTCTCAAGGAATTAAATTGGCATAAAAGCAACTCCTCTCAATAGTATAACCAAATATTCACTCACAGAATTTTTGCTTCCCAACCTAAAAGCCTTGAGCTCTGTTTGTTTGGATACCTTACTCCCCAAGAGGGAATTTTTCCCCTAGAGGAGCACAATATTTATTCCACTGAAGCACAAGATGAGACTGTCCCTGTCAAGCTTTATGCCAGTAAACCAACAGACAGATAAAGGGGCTACTCTGCCAGCCAGAGTGATTAATTCTGATTACCCAGAGGACACTGTGTTGCTGATATACAATGAAGAAAAGGAGGATTATCTATGTCTGGCACCCAAGTGGTTCTAAGAGACACCTCTTAGTACTTTAATATGCAATACTAAAGGTAAACAAATGAATGAATTAATGAACAAAAGCAATACTACTGAGGGCCAGACCATTCAGAAATAAAAATTTGGCTCATTTCATCAGGTAAAGAACCTCAAATAGCTGAGATTCTGGCTGGTGCAAAAGGAAATATGGAATGCATAATCAAAGAGGAAAGTCATAGCTATCAAATGTAGTGACTACAATATAGTGTGCCTGGCAAATAAATATCTGTCTTATACTAAAACAAACAAACAAATGCTACCATCTACAACATAAAAATAAGAAGTGTAGTAACTTTCACATTGTCTCTTTGCTTGTATTTATATTGGCATCTGTATTAGGTTTCTTCTCCTGCTGTAACAAATCATGACACACTTGGTAGCCTAAAATAACACACGTTAATTACCTAACAGTCATGGAGAGCAGAGGCCTGAAAAGAGTCTCACTGGGATAAAATCAAAGCATCATCTGATTTAATTTGTCCTGGAAACTCAGGGAAGAATCCATCTATTTACTTTTCTTTTCTAGCTTCTAGAGGCCACCTGCATTCTTTGTCTTGTTACCCTTTTTCTTTATCTTTAAAGCCAGCAATGTTGCATCTCTCTAACATTGTCCCATAGTCATATCTTCTTCTGAATCTTCTCTTCTGCCTCCCACTTCTACTTTTAAGAAGTCTTGTGATTACATTGGACCCTCTTGGATAATCCAGGGTAATCTTCCCATCTCAAGGTCCTTACTTTAATCACATCTGCAAAGTCTCTACAGATTCTGGGAATTAGGATGTAGACATCTCTGGTTGAGATTTACTCTGCCTACCACAGCATCTATTATGGGCCTTGTATAACCGAACCCATTTTGTTCAACTCTTAGTCCTCTATCATTTCATATGGAGGCCACAAAGTAAAATATGTTTGTTTTTATTTTTGTTTTTAACTCAAACCATTCTTATAGGAACTCAGACATTTTCCTGAATCCTAGAATTCATTTTCTCATCTCCAGATGGTTTACATAGGTTCTTGGCTTGTCTGGAGATTTCTGTGAGTATATGCGTGTATGTTTGGTGCTCTGTCTTAGAGAGGGGCAGATCAAGAATGAGAAGGGTTTGCAGTGCCATAAAGGATCCCACCATGTATACAATAGATGTGACAATGAACAATACAGAAGGCAAGATATAACCAGGCAAAAATCATTTGACTAAGAGCCTGAGTTTAAATCCCAGTAAGAGTACTTGTTTACTAGTTGTGTATCCTTTGGAAGAATGATGGTTAAATTTATGTGTCCACTTGGCAGGGACACCTGCCAAGTTTTTTGGTCAAACACCAATCTACCTGTTGCTGTGAAGGTGTTTTTTTTTTTAGAAATGATTAACATGTAATTTAGCAGACTTTGGGTAGATCAGATCAGCCTCCATAATGTGGATGGGCCTTATCTAATCATCTGAAAGCCTTAAGAGAAAAGATTGAAGTTTCCCAATGAAGAAGGAATTCCACCTTTAAACTGTCTTTGGACTCAAAATTGCTACATTAACTCCTGTCTGAATTTCTAGCCCACTGACCTACCCTGAAGATTTAGGATTGACAGTATCCACAATGGTGTGAGCCAATTCCTAAAAACTTCTAAAATAAATCTCTTGATAGATGGATAGAAATATTCTTTAGAGAAATATACACACACATGTGCACACAAGCGCACACACACACAAACACACACATACACATATATTATTGATCCAGTGAGGAGGCAGAGTCTTCTGTCTAGCATGCCTTGGATATCCTAACTGATGATTCAGCATGGTTATCTGCAGCAGTCAGGAGATAAATTTGAATTTATCTAGAATTTAATGAGTTTCAGAATCCAGATCCACCTGATGCAGAGACCCATGCTCTCACTTTTACATTAAGCTTCACATTCCCTGCACTGTGCCTGTATGAAGATATTAAGACTAGAAAAAGAATGAGATGAAGACTTGGTATGGTATTTCCCTGGTCCCATTAACTGACATGTGCAATATTCATTCAAACTGAGCAGTGGATACAGCAAGAAGAACAGGGGGGTCTTGGACAGGAGAGACCACTGAGCTTCTGACTCTCTCAACATGCCCAATGTTTCACTGGTGAGCACTGATTAGTGACACAGCAGGCAATAACCTCATGGAACCCATCTCTGTAGCATCCTAACATATTGTGGCCAGGAGCCAAGGGCACTTCTGCTCCACTGAGGCAATAGAAAGCCCACAGGGCTCAGAGTTTTTGTTCAACCATAAGCACTTCCCAGGGTGAGGTGACCAGGGCCAACTGCACAGACATTTGAAAATGAGAGATGAGCCATACTTGCCCAGAGACTGTGAGCAGCTGCATTTGGAGCGGCAGGCTCAGCCCTAAATTCTGTTTAAAATACAGCTGAGACAGATGACAGAAGTGAATTTAAACAGATGTTTATAACACTGAAGCTTCTCTCTCACACTGAAGATCAGCAACAGTGTGTGGGGAGACCACCTGTGCTCCCCACTACCACTACTTGTTTACTAGTTACATCAGGAGAAAACAGCCTTGAAAATGAATGTGAAGGGTTTAGATTAGCCAAAGGAAGTCTTTCTGGGTGTGGTTAGTCAGGAGGAACATTGTTCAGGAAGAGAGAGTGTCTCCTTAGTTACTCCCATATAATCTTATAAGGAGCTTTGTGGGAGAAGACTAGGAAAGACACTCCCAGGAAATGCATTGCAAGACCACACCAGGCCTTGTGCAGGGTAGTTTATGAGGGATTGCTCCCCTTAATCCTGGCAACAGTGCTAAAGGAGCAGACTCTGATCCTCATATAGAGATGATAAAAGTGGAGACCATGGAGGTGACTGCACAAGGCAGCATAATAATACAAATAAGCAAAGGAATTGTTAATTCGTATATAGCTCTTACTCTTGGACAGGTACTCCTCTAAGCAGGAGCAGTCCTGAAGGTAGGAGACAAGTGGTGGTTTCCAAGTACAATGTGGGTATTATTACTTGATCACCCCTCTAGAACAAGTTAGCCTCACTGGATATGTTTCTTACACCCCCCCCCACACACACACACACACAATGGAAAATGTGAATGAACTAGAAATGTTGCTGCACTAAACTCTAGAACACTTTGAGTAACAAACAATTCTACTCAGGGAACTCTCTTTTCCCCAAATAGAAGGAGGAAGACTTCTCCTTGTTCTGCTAGGGCCTTGGTTCCTGAGGAGACACACAGAAGCCAACAGGGGTGAGGTCAGCTGGCAGCAAGGTCAACAACCACCCAGTGTCTCCAGCCCATGGCAGTACTAGTACCAAGAATGAGTCTTAAAAGACCAGTGATGAAGAGAAAGTGCATACCCAGCAGTTAGGGATGCTTTTAGCAGCTGGTAATAGAACCATTGGTCAACAGTAACTTTAAAATACCCAAATCTATGCAATTCTTATGCATGGCTTCTTTGTTCACAATGTGGGTGCCATGGCCCTGGGCTTTACACCCACCATCAAGGCAGGGAGAAGTTGAGAGAGAATGAACTAGTAGTAAGCAACTGAATCTGGCCTTTTGTTAAGAAAGCAAATGTTTTCCTAGACACACAGCAAATTTTCACTGACATTGATGAGCGTTGGGTCACAGGGTCAACCCTGGCTATGAATGTATGTGACTTCCTAGGCTTTACAGTGTGAGGTGCTGGGGATGTGGGGGCTGAGAACAGAAGGTAGGCAGTCAATCAAAATCTCTAGACTCCCAGGAAAGTTCGAAGAAAGGAGATAATTGCAAAGGGTTGAACTTCTGTTAGCCAAGGGAAGGTGGGAGGGGGAAGCTGAATTTCAACTTGAATATTATCTCATTTGCCTCCCCCAACTGGTATCTACCTTGTGATCCCTGCCAGCAAGCCAGTTCTCATCTTCTTTAAGGTTGGGCCCCTCCAGGGCATTAGAAGGAACAGCACTTCCATGCCTCCCTTCCCTCATTTCCTCTCCCACCATTGATACATTATTGCTCAGGATCCCCTCACCTGGCACTTAGATCTCTACATAAGACTTCCCATTGCTTTTCTCATGTCCAGACTTGCACATACAAGTCTACCCTTCACACTATGTCTGAGTGGATCTATCTACAATACAGAGTTGACCGTGTTACCTCATTACTTAAATATCTTACCCCTACCTCCTTGAGGACAAAATCCAAGCTCCCTGGCAGGCACCCAGGCCCCTGGGCATGCCCACCCTCTCCTTCAGTCTCAGCACTCACCATTGTGTACTCTCCCTTTATGCTGTGGATGTGCTTATTGTTCCTCAAACATGCTATGCAGAGAGCCCAGGCTTTAGTGCTGCCCTGTCTGGGATTGAAACTTGGCTCTTCCCTTACTAGCTATGTGACTGTGGGCAAGTATTTAAACTTTCAGTGCTATAGATTTTGCAACCATTAACTGGAGATTTTATTTTTTTGATTTATTTTGCAGATTAAGCATGTTAGTTTATGTAAGACACTTAGGAAAAGTTTTTCACATAAAAAGCATGCAATATTAGATGTCACTATTTCACACTGCTGTGGTTTTGCCCATGCAGTTCTCTTACTTGGAGAGTCTCCTTGTCTGGTTAACTCCTGCTCTAAGAATAAAGGCAGAGTACAGTTTGGCTTCAGTTGGATCAGGGTTTGAATTTCAGTTGTACCTGATACTAGTAAAATGATCTTGAACATCAATGGCAACAGCCATAAAACGAGAAGAATAAAAATTCCTAACTCGTGGGTCCATGGTGGGAATAAAATGAGAAAAGGTGTTTTTAAACACTTAGCTCAGTGTCTGACCCACACCAAGGGCTCAATAAATGTTAACTACTATTGTACTTATTAACACCTTTGAAGACTCAATGCAGGTATCTTCTCCAGTATTTCTCTTACCCCAATGGTGCATCCCTTATCTTCTCCAGGTTTTCTCTAACCCCAATGGTTTCATCCCCTTTTCTAGAATGAGAGTGCCCTGTAGAGAAGCCGTTGTTATATTCTAATGAAAGGGTCTATATGTTTGGCTCTTCTACCATATTGTGATACCTCCAGGGCAGAGAACCTCAATCTTCAATTCTGGTAGATCTAGCAGTTTGTCTTTTTTTCGGCTAAACCAAACTGAATTTCTCCATCAACAGCATGTTAATATTTTGATCAAGTGAGACATTTCATTTTAGAAGGTAGAAATATTAGAAAGAGTGATCTTTTTGAATAATGGCTCACTTCCTTTGCTTCTAGATCTTTAAAAAACACAAGACATTTTTTGGTATGAAGCTCAGGGATGGGCAGATTTCTATGTACCTCTCAGAACTGATACCATTCATTAGACTGTGACTGTATTGATAAAATAAATAATATGCAAAACATATTTAGTATTTGCTTGAAAAGCATCCCATTGTTTCAGTTTCGTTATAGAAACCCACACAGATCATCACTCATTATAGAGTCAATATAAAGTCTGGAGGTATGTGTGTAATTTTTTTTAGACAAACACAAGATAATTTGTACAATTAAATCCAGTGCCTCCCCTTCATTTCCCCTGTGTGGGTCACTGTCATGACCATTTGGGGACCAGCCCCCTTGGAATTGCCCTCATAAGTACATTAATTCCTATCTTCAAGCAAAGTTTTGATTTTTGATGGGGCATTTGCTTTTGGAAAGCAGTTAAAATCATCTAGTACCGAATCAAACAGTGCTGGTGATGAAACTGCTAAAGACAGACATAGGTCAAAGTGGTCACCACGTGATGTGACTGGTCTCCACATGTAGCTCTTAAATACTATTGTAAGCTTCCCTGACAGAAGGTCTGGGATGGGGGTCAGAGTTGAGTAGAAGAAAGTAAATTGGCCACAGATGGACTGAGTTAGAAGCCCAGACCTGCCACTTAGGATTGGGATGACTTTGGGAAACCCTATTTTCTCCATCTTAACAGTGGGGATGACATTACTCTCTTTGCAACATCATAAAATGAATTAGAGATAAATGTATTCAAATGTCTACCATGCACTGGTGCTGAACATAAGTGAGCGATTATCAACTAAAAAGATGTTACCAGTGACCTCATCATTGAGATTAAGTATATAATCTTCCAAAGGACTCTTCTTAAAGATACCATATACTTAGCTATAATATTCATTTAATCTTTGACTTAATATTTCAACAAATATATATTGAGAACTTATTTCACATCTAGCACTGATTTAGGGTAGGATATAACATACAATCTTTCATGAAATTAACAAATTCTCTGTCCTCTTATAAACAAAATAATATAAAAAATAGTGTCAGCCAGTGATATCAAGAAAAATAAAGTAGAATAAAGATGATAGAGAGTAACATTAGAAGAGTTGTTATTTTAAAAAAAGGTAGTCCAGGAAGGCTTCTCTAGGCAAGTGAAATTTGAGAAAATTGAGGGAATTAATAGAGATAAGCCATAGGGACCTCTCAGAAAAGAAGGTTCCAGGTCAAGTGAATAGCAAGGACAAAGTTTTGAAAATGTTGCTTTATAATCAAGGGCTGGACAGTTGAATGGATGGACAGTTGAATGGATAGATGGATATGGAATTGGAGAAACTCATCAATGATCACACTTTTCTAGTATTTCTAATATGCTTTTCCAAGTCTCTAAAGGTTCAAGACTTGAGATCGAAAAAAAGATGGTGGAGGAGTAGGGGACCTATTCCAACTGGTCCCCAGAATTAAACTGGATATCTACCAGACCACTCTGAACACCCACGAAATCAGCCTGAGATGTAAGAAGATAGATCTGGATCTCTACAAACAGAATATCGCAGATGTTTGGTTTCACAGTATGAACTGGGGAGCCGTGATTGTGCAGGCAGATATTGGAGGATAAATGGAAGGGGGAGGGAGCCAAGCCATCGGGATCCTACCATGAGTGAGTGATAGCCTTTGGAGGTGGGGACCAGGCACAGAATCGCAGACCAGCAGCAAAGGGGAAAGGACTTTAGGGCAGCTCCCCAGACTGAAACCAGAGCAGCGGGGCCATGTGTGTGAACTGGGAGTGGCTGGCAGTTTTAGAAACACAAAGGGCAGAGATGTGCCCTGACATGAAGGTGAAGACTGGGAATGCTGCTGAGGGGTGCACAACCCAGGATGCTGCAGTTTATAGTAGCACAGACAGAAACAGAGATAGTGTGGCCTGGAGAGCTCACTGAAGAACAAACTCTCTCTCTCTCCATCCCGTCAAGGATTCCAATAATTCTGACATTGGAATGTTTCATGGTGTCACTTATTTTTCTGATTCTATTTTCACAGTTTCACTGCACAGGGGATTCTCAGGGCAGTGAAACTATTCTGTATGATACGTATTTGTGGATACATGACATTATGCATTTCTTGGAACCCATAGAATGTACAACACAAAGAATGAAATGTAATGTACACTATAGATTTTGGATTATAATATTGTATTAAGAATTGTTTTTCAGTGGTAATTAATGAGTCTCTTTAATGCAAGAAGTCAATAACAGGGATCTTAGGGGTGTGGAGTATTTGGGAATTATGCTCAACTTCTTATAAATATAAAAATGCTCTAAGAAATAAAGTCTCAATTTTAAAAATGAGTATTCATTTTTTCCTGAATTACAAAAATTACTATATCAGATGATCTTTCTTTGATTAAATTCAGAGTCAAATGTTTTGAAACAGAGGTTTCCTTTTTTAAATAACCATATTGAATCAGTGTGTGCACACACAGACATACAAAGTCACACAGACACAGTAAAACACATGGTTGTAAAACAGAGCTGTTTCTTACCCATCTTCATCCCATTGTGTACTTTCCCGACATACTGAGTTTGGTTGATGGACCCCTTGGTGCTGTTGGGGGCGGGGGTTTTAGCCATGCACATAACAACACCACATCCTCAAAGGTGAACAGGCCTAGGAGATGGAGATGGGCACAATCTGAAAGAGATGTTGTATCAAGAATACTGAATTTATCTCTGTCTTCACCAAGAAAAGAATCTAAGCCATGTGTGCATAACATCTAAAGATGAGGTCAGTTGTATTCAATCTTAGCTTGTCTCAAGATCACCTGGGGTGCTTCATAAATGTGTAGATCCTTGGTTGAAGATTCTGATTCAGGAGGTGAGAGTGATTTCTGTATTAAATAAAAACAAATACTTCATAAATGATTCTGATGTTCCACTAAGATTTATAAACCACTGAAATAGATCATTGGAAAAATTTGTGGATTTTAAGGACACTTGATATGGATAACAATACAGGTTATGCCCTGTCATTCTCTCTTTTGTAGCACCTTATTCTTTTCCTTCTAGGCAGGTGCCATAATTGGTAACCCACACATTACTTTATGTCTGTCTCCCTCATAGAATATGAGATCCTTAAGTGTAGGCACTGAGGCTGTTGTAGGCACAACTATACTCCTCGTACCAGTGTCTGATAAAGCATAGAGCTCAGTGAATATTTGTGGAATGGATTAATGAATAAGTAAATAATTTTATGTACTTTTTGTTTGTTTGCTTTTTAGAGAGAGAGAAAGAGAGAGAGCACAACTAGGGAGGGGCAGAGGGAGAGGGAGAGGCTCCATTCTCAGTGCGGAGCCTGACATGGGGCTTGATCTCATGACCCTGAGATCATGTCCTGAGCCAAAATCAAGAGTCAGATGTCGACTGAGCCACCCAGGCACCCCAAATTTTATGCACTTTTTACAGTCTTATATTTCAGCAGTGACTTTTTTTTTCTGTAAAGTAGGCACAAAGAGTGATGGCAAAATCTATAAACACTATCACACACATATACACACATCAGCAGTGAATAATCAAAGGCTGGGGAATTTCATACTTTTCAAGGCCACAGATTGAGGGAAAATAAGAGGAAACACATTAGAGGTGTGTGTGATTATTTTCCTCACTGATTTTAATGTAAGACCTTCATTACCCTCAGTTTGTCCAGCCTCTCACACAGATCCCAGAACCTCTCAGTGTCTGGGGCTTCATGGCTCATTTGTTCCCAGGAATCTTCAGCTGACACATCCAGGAAAAAAAAGAATCTCCTACCCCCTTTCTGAGTCTGACTTCTAAAGATTGAATTTATTTCAAAAGCTCATCCCTCAAACACCAGTTTTGAGACTGGTAGAGAGTAGATGTGAGAGAGATGGGGATGGGAGAAGGGATCCTCTCATACTAGCTTTCATAGGGCTGCTCTTCCTGGTGAACAGGTTACTGCCTGGGGGTGGAATCATGATTACAGTCATACACATGCATATACACACACATAGTACACATGTACATGCACGCATACTTGTATGCATACATCATACATCCACATACTCATACTCACTCACTACCAAGCACTCACACACATATACCATATACAGGCACTCCACAAACGAACAGACATACACACACACCACTGCAAGAAGAAAGGAATGTGACCAGAACCAAGGACTGTGATTATGTTTGTCAGATCCTGTGGCTCAGATGCTGTGGCACAACTCCTGTGTCTGGTGTCTGACCTGGGCACCACCCTCTGCTGCTGAGGGTTCTGACAGGCCATGCGAAGGATGTGCAAATGCTCTAGGGGCTTCTGGTTGGAAGAATATTCCTTGCATGATCTCAGGATTGCTGCTCCTCAGAGACCAGGAAAGGGGTACTTAACCACCTTTATTGGACACCTAAGAATACTCAAGGCTTCCCTGGTTCCAGTTTAATTCAGTCATGAAAAAGAATACAAAAAAGGGGCCATTAAAATAAAATCTCGGCATCTAATCCAGAAAGAAATGTCTGTTCAGCTACAGACCCAGAACTACCTTGGGCTGACTGACCTTCATGAGCACTTCCTCAGTATACATATCTCCATCCATTCTGTTCCATTAGGACAGTGTTCATATCAAAAGATTAGAATCCCATCTCCAGGGGTGCCTGGGTGGCTCAGTCATTAAGCGTCTGCCTTCGGCTCAGGTCATGATCCCAGGGTCCTGGGATCGAGCCCCACATCGGGCTCCCTGCTCAGCAGAGAGCCTGCTTCTCCCTCTCCCACTCCCCCGCTTGTGTTCCCTCTCTCACTGTCTCTCTCTCTGTCAAATAAATAAATAAAATCTTTAAAAAAAAAAAAAGAATCCCATCTCATAAATACATCAGGCCATTGTTATTGCCTTAAAAGACTTTATACCTTCCATTTCTTCAGGTCTCATCTCTGGAATCCCTCTCCACATTCCACCCCTCAACCTCTCAAAGAGCTACCATTTCTCAACCACCCAAGTCAGTCTATGACCTCTACTTGATCCATTTAAATTGGGATTAATTGCTCCTTTCCACGCACTTCTGGCATCTGCAGTAACATCCAGGTCCTTGCCCCCAGGGACCTCTGTGTGGTTGTGGGAGAGTATCACCAAGTACACTCATTGTGTGGCTTGCCCTTTCCCACCATACTGACTGACGTGCTATAAATGCCAGCTGTGTTTATTTCATTAATAATAGTCTTCTCCCAGAGACGTATCTGGAAGACTGTATCTGCCCTGTCCTGCAGGACTAGAATGACACAGCAGCTGCTCTCACTAAGTCACATCCGTCTGTCCATCTACCCACGTGCCCGTCCCTCAGCCTTCACTTGCTCCCTCCAAACCCCAAACCCTAGAGAGATGCACAGTAGGATTGTTTGCCCTCCTCACCTTTGGGTCTCCTGCACAAGCCTCCCTACATCTTCAGAGCTGGGTAATTTATTAATGAGACCCCAGTTCTCAATGGTTCTGAGCAAACAGCTGTACCTCCTCTTTCTTGCCAGAGTGGCAATATCTTTTCCATGAATTGTTTAAGTTCTTCTTTGATTTCCTGGTTGACCCAAACTTTCTTGAGCAGAGTGGTCTTTAGCTTCTGAATGCTTGAATTTCTTCCAAATTTTTTCTTCTGATTGAGTCCCAGTTGTAAAGCATTACGGTCTGAGAATATGCAGGGAATAATCTCAATCTTTTGGTATCGGTTGAGTCCTGATTTATGACCCAGTATGTGGTCTATTCTGGAGAAAGTTCCATGTGTGCTAGAGAAGAATGAGTATTCTGTTTTTGTAAGGTGGAATGTTCTGTACATATCTATGAGGTCCATCTGGGCCAGTGTGTCTTTCAAAGCTCTTGTTTCTTTGTTGATTTTCTGCTTAGATGATCTGTCTATTGCTGAGAGTGGAGTATTGAGGTCTCCTACAATTAATATATTGATATCAATATGACTCTTTATTTTCATTAACAGTTGTCTTATGTAGATGGCTGCCCCCATGTTGGGGGTGGAGATATTTACAATTGTTAGATCTTCTTGTTGGATTGACCTTTTAAGGATGATATAGTGTCCTTCTGTGTCTCTAACTACAGTCTTTAGTTTAAAGTCTAATTTTTCTGATATAAGAACTGCTAACCCACTTTCTTTTGAGGTCCGTTGGCATGAAAGATGGATCTCCATCCCTTCACTTTCAGTCTGCATGTATCTTTAGATTCAAAATGAGTCTCTTATTGACAGCATATGGATGGGTCCTGTCTTTTTATCCAATCTGCAACCCTGTGCCATTTTATGGGAACACATCAGTCCAAAACATTTGGGATACTGCAAAGGCGGTCCTAAGGGGGAAATACATAGCCATCTAAGTCTCACTCAAAAAAATAAAAAATCCTGAATTCACCAACTAACTTTACACCTTAAAGAACTAGAGAAAAAGCAACAAACGATGCCTAAGCCACAGATTAGAAGATAAATAATTAAGATTAGAGCAGATACCAATGAATTAGAAACCAGAAACACAGTAGATCAGATCAATGAAACTAGAAGCTGGTGCTTTGAATGAATTAATAAGATCAATAAACTACTGGCCAGACTTATCCAAAAGAAAAGAGAAAGGACCCAAATTAATAAAATTATGAATGAAAGGGAACAGATCACGACTAACACGAAGGAAATAGAAACAATTATTAGAAATTACTATCAACAACTATATGCCAATAAACCGAGCAAACTGGGTGAAATGGATGCCTTCCTGGAAACCTATAAACTGCCAAGACTGAAACTGGAAGAATTTGACAACCTGAATAGGCCAATAACCTAGTATATTAACCTAATAACCTAGTATAATAACCAGTAATGAGATTGAAGCATTGATCAAAAACCTCCCAAAAAACAAGAGTCCAGAGCCTGATGGATTCCCTGGTGGAATTCTACCAAACATTCAAAGAAGAAATAATACCTATTCTCCTGAAGCTGCTTCAAAAAATAGAAACAGAAGGAAAGCTTCCAGACTCATTCTATGAGGCCAGCATTACCTTGATCCCCAAACCAGGCAAAGACCCCTTCAAAAAGGAGAAATTCAGACCAATATATCTGATGAATATGGATGCCAAAATTCTCAACAAAATCCTAGCTAATAGGATCCCACAGTACATTAAAAGGATCATCCACCACTACCAAGTGGGATTTATCTCTGGGTTGCAAGCACGGTTCAACATCCAGAAATCCATCACTGTGATAGAACACATTAATAAGAGGAAAGAGAAGAACCATATGGTCCTCTCAATTGATGCAGAAAAAGCATTTGACAAAATAGAGTATCCTTTCCTGATTAAAACTCTTCAGGGTGTAGGAATAGAGGGAATATTCCTCAAGTTCATAAAATCCATCTATGAAAAACCCACAGTGAATATCACCCTCAATGGGGAACAGCTGAGAGCCTTTCCCTTAAGATCAGGAACACGACAAGGATGCTCACTCTCGCCACTACTGTTCAACATAGAACTAGAAGTCCTAGAAACAGCAATCAGACAACAAAAGAAATAAAATGTATTCAAAATGGCAAAGAAAAAGTCAAACTCCCTCTTTTCACAGATGACATGATGTTTTATGTGGAAAACCCAAAAGACTCCACCCCCAAATTACTAGAACTCATACAACAATTCAGTAATGTGGCAGGATACAAAATCAATGCACAGAAATCAGTTGCTTTCTTATACACTAACAATGCAACTGTAGAAAGAGAAATTAGAGAAATGATTCCATTTACAATAGCACCAAAAACTATAAGATACCTCGGAATAAACCTAACCAAAGAGGTAAAGGAGCTATACTCTAGGAACTACAGAACACTCATGAAAGAAATTGAAGAAGACACAAAAAGAGGGAAAAACATTCCATGCTCATGGATCGGAAGAATAAACATTGTTAAAATGTCTATGCTACCCAGAGCAATCTACACCTTCAATGCCATCCTGATCAAAATTCCAATGAGATTTTTCAAAGTGCTGGAACAAACAATCCTAAAATGTGTATGGAATCAGAAAAGATCCTGAATCGCCAAGGAAATGTTGAAAAAGAAAAACAAAGCTGGGAGCATCATGTTGCCCGATTTCAAGCTATATTACAAAGCAGTGATCACCAAGACAGCATGGTACTGGCACAAAAACAGACATATATACCAGTGGAACAGAATAGAGAGCCCAGATATGGACTCTCAACTCTATGGTCAAATATCTTCAACAAAGCAGGAAAAAATATACAATGGAAAAAAGATAGTCTCTTCAATAAATGGTGCTGGGAAAATTGGATAGCCACCTGCAGAAGAATGAAACTCAACCATTCTCTAACACCATACACAAAGATAAACTCAAAATGGATGAAAGACCTCAATGTGAGACAGGAATCCATCAAAATCCTAGAGAAGAACATAGGCAGTAACCTCTTTGACATTGGCCACAGCAACTTCTTTCAAGATACATCCCCAAAGGCTAATGAAACAAAAGCAAAAATGAACTTTTGGGACTTCATCAAGATAAAAAGCTTCTGCACAGTCAACAAAACAAAGAGGCAACCCACAGAATGGGAGAAGTTATTATAAACTGGTAAAGGGCTGGTATCCAAGATCTATAAAGAACTTCTCAAAGTCAACACCCAAAAAAACAAATCATCAAGTCAAAAAATGGGCAGAAGACATGAACTGACACTTCTCCAAAGAAGACATACAAATGGCTAACAGACACATGAAAAAATGTTCAACATCATTAGCCATCAGGGAAACTCAAATCAAATCCACATTGAGATACCACCTTACACCAGTTAGAATGGAAAAAATTGCCAAGGCAAGAAACAACACATATTGGAGAGGTTGTGGACAAAGGGGAGCTCTCTTACACTGTTTGTGGGAATGCAAGTTGGTACAGCCACTCTGGAAAACAGTATGGAGGTTCCTCAGGACATTAAAAATAGAGCTACCCTATGACCCAGCAATTGCACTACTGGGTATTTACCCCAAAGACACAGATGTAGTGAAAAGAAGGGCCATAGGCACCCCAATGTTCATAGCAGCAATGTCCGCAATAGCCAAACTGTGGAAAGAGCTGAGATGCCCTTCAACAGACGAATGGATGAAGATGTGGTCCATATATACAATGGAATATTACTCAGCCATCAGAATGGATGAATACCTAACTTTTATATCAACATGGATGGGATTGGAGGAGATTATGCTAAGTGAAATAAGTGAAGCAGAGAAAGTCAATTATCATATGGTTTCACTTATTTGTGGAACATAAGGAATAACATGGAGGACATTAGGAGAAGGCAGGGAAAAATGAAGGGGAAGAAATTGGAAGGAGAGATGAACCATGAGAGACTATGGACTCTGAGATACAAACTGAGGGTTTTAGAGGGGATGGGTGTGGGGGGATGTGTTAGCCAGGTGATGGGTATAAAGGAGGGCATGTACTGCATGGAGCACTGGGTGTTGTATGAAAACAATGAATCATAGATCACTGCATTGAAATCTGGTGATGTATTGTATGGTGACTAACATAACATAATAAAATAAAATTAAAAAAGAAAAGAAAACAGAGATATAACAAAAAAAAGTGAAAAATGTAGCCTCCATTTAATCATTTGTGAAATAGAATTAATTATAACACATGCTTCAGAGAACTGTTGTATGACTCGATGCCTTAAAGAAAGTAGACACTCAAAACTGTCACTGATTAATATTATTATTATAGGTTTCTGACATGAACTAAGCAAGATCCTTCTCAGAGCCTTCACAGTCTGCAGCCAAATTCAGAGCCCACCTATCAGAGGTGCACAAAGAATGATGCAGCTGCTTCTCACACAGGGTGAGGGTGTCACTGGTGAGACCCCTTGACCTCCTGAACTCAAGACTGATGCCCTGAACTCAGGACTGACCCCTTGAACTCAGGATTGACTTTCTGAATTCAGGTAACTCCTAGAAGCTTCTATCTGTTGTTTTCATCTTTTAGAAAATAATGAATTGCTGGAACAGAAAAAGTCACATTTGAGGACCACACCTGCACAGATGAATCAGAAAGTCCAGACAATTACCTCAGCTTCACTATAATGTTAAAATTCCCTACTGAATATTTATTTCAAACCTTAACATAAGGAGCCTGCTTACCCGTGTTCTAGAGTCATGGCTTTGGAAATTGTTCCCTGTAATCTTATTTGTACAAATAAAGATGACTTCGTGAGGCAACTCTACCTGGTGTAGTCTCCATCTATAACTCACTCAGGAGCAGACCCACGTTGGTCCAGTAACAAGAGGACTCAGATAAAAGGAGACATTACCTTAATGAAAAGTCATTATGGGGCACCTGGGTGGCTCAGTCAGTTAAGTGTTTGCCTTAGACCTGACCTTCGGCTCAGATCATGATCCCAGGGTCCTGGGATCAAGCCCCACATCAGGGAGCCTGCTTCTCCCTCTCCTCCCTACTCATGCTCTCTCTCTCTATCTCTGTTGCTATCTCTGTCTCTCTCTCTCAAATAAAAAAATTAAAAAAAGAAAGAAAAGTCATTATTTCCCCAAAAATATCTGCCAATTTTCTCCATGCGCCAGATTTTATTACTGCTAAAATAAAGACAAAGATTAAAAGGGAAGCTGAAAATGCAGTCAGCTGGCTGCCCACAGCTCTGGCTGCTATTGTCTCTCTGGGACCCCTGAGAGGTCTGAGCCCTTTGCCAAGTCTGTAGCAAGAATCAGAGCCTGGAGAGCTCCCTTTCCCTGAGGTCCTGACAATAAAAGCTTGCTGGGTCCTCAGGCTCTCCCTCAGAGCCCCCGGCAACTTTGTTCTACCCTCAGATACCCTTCTGATCTCTCCCACAACTGCTCTCACACCTGCCCACCAGGTGTCCACATCTTGGCAGTAGGCAGACATTTGGGGCTGACAAAGTTGGCTAACTGCCTCCCTTTGTATTGTTGCTGATTGGGTTTTAATTGGCAATTCTTATCTGTAATGGAAAATAATTGCATAAATTTCTAGGAATCATTTGCTGAGGGGAAAGAAATGGATACATCTGGGCTCTTTCTGGAGGAGTTAAAGACTCTATATGATGCAGCAGAGAGTACCACACTGGCTGGACTGACAAGAGGTGGGGCCTTTTGTGGAGGCATGGCAGTCCTCAGAGACAACACCACTCCTGACTGCCCCTTTGCTCAGGATTCTTCTTAGAGGATGTTTCTGGGTGGAGACTAGATTGTGGCTCACCTTGGGGTCTCTGTCTGAACATCTGATGTTGGGGAACAGGTCAGTATGAGCTTCATCAGTATGGTACTGTAAGCTGGGCAGAGAAAGTTGTGCACTAAGGCCAGGGGCCATGCTCCTCCTAGGCCCCTTGCTGAGTGACTTTGGACACATCATCTCTCCTTCCTGTGCCAGTTTCTCCTGCTGTTCAGTCAGGAGATCAGACTAGACCCTCATACTGGGAATTCCTAGGGATGCCTGTGGCCGGTGGATTAGAAGTAAGAAGATTGATGGGCAGGGTCCCCAAGCAACCATCTCAAACAAATCTGAACTTCTCCACTTAGTTCTTGTGTGCTTAACACCATAATGAGAATTTTGTTGCCCCCAAATTCATATACTGAAGCCCTATCTCTCAGTACTTCTGGTTGTGACTGACGATATGGCCTTTAAAAGGTGATTAAGTTAAAATGAAGCCATTAAAGTGGGCCTTAATCCATATGACTTACATCCTTATAAGAAGAGGAAATTTAGATAAAGAGACCTCAAAGATGCATGCACAGAGAAAAGACCATGTGAGGACACAGGATGAAGATGACTATCTGCAAACCAAGCAGAGCTGGGAGAAGCCAAACCTGCTGACACCTTGATCTTGGACTTTCAGCCTCCAGAACTGTAAGAAACAAATTTCTGCTGTGTAAGCCACCTAGTCTGTGGTGTTTTGTTATGGCAGCCTGAGCAGATTAATACAAAAGCTTTGTTTAAAACTTTTTTTTTTTTAACCGCTAAAGGAGTGACTCATTCTTTTACCCCCAGGCCAGTATTTTCTGAGTATCACTGCATGCCAGACCCTGTTTTGAGCACTGACGTTACAGAGAACAAGACAAGTCAGGTTTCTGGAGGGGTGGAGCAAGATGGCGGAGGAGTAGGAGACCTGGATTTCGTCTGGTCCCAGGAATCCAGCTGGATAGGGACCAAACCATTCTGAACACCTACAAACTCAACAGGAGATCAAAGAAAAGAATAGCAACAACTCTCTGAACAGAAAAGTGACCACTTTCTGGAAGGTAGGATGTGTGGAGAAGTGAATCCGGGGCGGTATTTGGGAGGGTAGATGGCGGGGGAGGGGGACTCCGTAGGCTGCTTCTGGCAAGTGATAGAGCCGTGGAGCACAAAATCGGAACTTTTAGAGGTCTGCTCCGCTGAGGGACGTTGCTCCAGTGGCTAAGCAGGGGGTGGAACCCTCGCTGGGACAGTGTGGTCTCAGGACACTTGGGGTCACAGAAAGACCGGGGGTGCCCGAGTGTGGCAGAGCTCCCTGGTATTGGAGCAGGGAAGCCAGCTGCAGAGATGGAGCCGAGGAGCAGGCTCTCAGCTCAGGGTTGCCATAAACTGTGATCCGAGGCACAATCGGGCCACTGCTCCTCCAGCAGGGACCCAACAAGCAGCAGATTGGGGGAGACTCCCCTTCCTCCCCCGGGAGGAGCAGTGCAGGAGTGCACCCCAGGGATCTGCTGGGTTTGGAGACTCCACATGGGGTCATGTGCCAGAGATAGAAATGCTCAGTTACAGGCCAGGTGAGCACGGAGTGCGGCCGGAGACCGGGGAGACGGGAGTGATTGACTGCTTTTCTCTGGGGGCTCACTGAGGAGTGGGGC
>NW_022589737.1:10845147-10887439 GCF_004348235.1 Phoca vitulina
GAAAGGGGTCCTCTAAGCAAAGAGAGAGCCTAAAAGCAACATAGACCAGAAAGGAACACAAACAATATACAGTAACAGTCACTTCACAGGCAGTACAATGGCACTGAATTCCTATCTTTCAATAGTTACCCTGAATGTAAATGGGCTAAATGCCCCAATCAAAAGACACAGGCTATCAGATTGGATTAAAAAACAAGACCCATCGATATGCTGTCTGCAAGAGACTCATTTTAGACCCAAAGACACCCCCAGATTGAAAGTGAGGGGGTGGAAAACAATTTACCATGCTAATGGACACCAAAAGAAAGCTGGGGTGGCAATCCTTATATCAGACAAATTAGATTTTAAACCAAAGACTGTAATAAGAGATGAGGAAGGACACTATATCTTACTTAAAGGGTCTATCCAACGAGAAGATCTAACAATTGTAAATATCTATGCCCCTAACATGGGAGCAGCCAATTATATATTAGATTTTATATATATATATATATATATATATATATATATATATATGGCCAACTATCTGCAAACAAACAGGGTAAATATCAGATGGTGATGCATGCAAGTCAGAGTATTGCATTGGTGGTTTGGAGAGAGTAATTGATGGACAGAGAAAGTCTCTCTGAGGAGGTGACATTTAAGCAGAAATCCAAAATGGCCCTAAGGCGGGAACAAGCTTAATTTGCTTGAGGGAGAGAAACACCTGTGTCCTGCAAGTATGAGAGAGAAAGTCTAATGACAGGAGAGGGAGGGGTGGAAAGGGTCAGGGTGTGGAGCACTCCATCTTCCTCTAAAATCAACAGTTACAGCTAGTATCACACACACCACTTTCTAACTATGCAGTTATCACCCCACCTCACTACAAGGTTGTACATTTACTGAGTCAGGTCCCTACCACCTGGCCATAACATCCCACTCCCCCAGAGAGGCCAGCTCTGGGTACAAGGACATCTACATCCAGGCCCTAGGTGGTCCTCCAGGAGAGCTAATGAACGTGCCATCTGAATTGCAAACATTATCATCAAAAGTATGTTTGATTGGCACTGGCTTCAGCCCCACACAGGTGTGAATCCTGCCTTTGCCACAAAATAGCTGCCTTGAACCTGTTCTCACTGTTTCCTGAACTCTAAATATGGTGATTCATAATACCTTTCTTCAGGGTTTTGGGTCAGGAACAACCCAATCATTTATGTGAAAACACCAAGCACAGCACCCAGCACACAGTTGGGCCACATAAGTGTTAGTTGGCTTTGATGATTCTTAATAATTGCTTCCTATATATTGGTCTTATGACCCCTCTAGACTGAGCTGTTTGGGAGCATCAAGACACATTTCATTTCTCTATTTCCTGCATAGTACCTGGCATACTAGGATAAATAGTGGGTGCTCAGTAAGTGCTCAACAAAATTGGAAAAGTAATACTAAAAATCCTAAACATTTATTATGTGCCAGGTATGATTCTAAAGGTCATTTAATACAATGATCTACTATTATCCTCTTTTAACAACTGAGGAAATTGAGACAGAGAGCATAAGTAACCTACACTGGTCACACAACTAGTAAAGGGCAACCTTAAAACTGGCCCCAGGCTGTGTGGTTCTTAGTTACCATTTTCTTAGCCACTATTTCACACTGACTTTAGCTTATTGCAAGAGAGGGGTGGAGATAATCTCTGCTTTATGAAAAAGGCTGGGCAGCAGGGGAACTTCGTTAAAGCATATCAAGCCTCTCTCCCTCCAGTGCTCCTCAGGATGGCCAGACTTCCCTTGGGGATGGAGGGTGGTGATGGGGCATTCCTGTCAGAGCAGCTGCAGAGAGTTAAGTGGAGTTTTAGCTGCAAGAGACTGAGTTATCAAGGGCATAGCACAAGGTCTGGCCTGACCTTTTCCTCACTGAGGCTCCAGGATGCCTCAGGGCAGGGTGTCATTAATAATCATAATGATGATAATTATAACAGCCAGCATATCTGTGTGCATGGTGTGTGTCAGGACCAATGGCTTACACCTGCATTCTCTGTCAGAACTTTTTCGACTCTGTGTATGCATAAGACCCACAGATAAGGACACTGGAGCTCAGAGAAGGTACATAATTTGGTCTAGGGCATGCTATCAATAAGTGTCAGGTCCAAGTATGAATGCAGCCCATGGCCTCTATCACTGCTGGGTTAGTATCCTAAAGGAAGGATAGGAAGGAGCACACACCGCTGGCCCCCTCTTCTGGGTTTCTCAACCCCTCACTTGTGTTCCCTTTGTCTGCAGGCTTCCAGTCTCTCCTGGCCCAGGTGAGGCTACCTCCTGCACACAGCCTTCTTCCTTTCCCGAGTTCTCAAGGGTCACTTTCTCTCTGGTCCCTTGTTCTTTTACTCTGCAACTTTTCTCAGGGCCTGAATCACAAGCAGCCCTGAGTGGTTCTGTTGCCCTAATGAGTATATACGTTTCTCTGTAAATTGTCTGGGAGGCTGGCAGGAAGCAATGCTGGGCTTAACATGAAATAAGGAACACTTGTTTCCTTTATCAAATCTTTTAAATTTATTGCTTATGTATTGTATCCCAATTTTTTTATGTGATAAACCTGAGGCTAAGATGTTGCTAATTTGCCCCAGGTCACACTGCTAGGGGGTGGAATAGCTGGGTTTTGAGCCTGGAGACTTTGGGGCCCAGGACGGATTTGCTGAACAATTTTGAGGTAAAGCTCAGTCAACCCTTCCTTAGTCTTTAGCCCCAAAGAAGGCTGTGAGGTGCCACTGTGCCCAGCACAGCTTTGGTCCCTGTGGACAGGAGCAGGAGGGAGAACCCCTGCCCTACACACACTAGCCCTTCCACCAGGGTCTCAGGCTGGCTCAATCCATGACCTCTCTGTGTCTCATCTTTCCCAGGTGTAAGATCGGAGGGTTGATGAGATGAAATGTCAGTTCTGCTATTTCATGATGCTGATTACAAGGGTGTTCTGAGTTCCCAGAAATTCTAAGAGGTGTCAACTATGCCATGAAGCATCTTCACAGCATCATGTTTCCGGGGTCTCAGGGGATCTCTCAGACAACCTATGACCTCCATTACATGATCTTTGTGCTTTTCTCTTCTTGTGTCTGATGCTGGCTGTGTCACTAGAGTAACAAAGACACCTTTGTAATTACTATTTGTTAACAATTATAGTGTGACCAAGAGCACACAAAGATTTTGTAATGATAAATACCATTGGAGACAGAAAGGGCTCAGCTCAAAAGGGCTCTGGTGGAGATGAAAGGGGGAAGCGTTCTCATATAACCTCAGACCAACTCCCTGTTGACAGAAGAGGCAGAACAAAAATAAACAAATGCATCTTTTTGGGGTCTCAGAATTGCAATTCAGGGAGCACAGATTTGGATAGCAACCCAAATTGTGTCCCTCCCAGGGAGCAAAAATCAAAGGTTTCAAAGACAAAAGGGAACACTTGTATATATTATGTACAAAGAATTTTGATTGGTATTGGCTGCAGAAAACTAATTTTGTCTGAATATAATTGGTTACCAAGGCAAAGTCTCTTACTGTAGTAAGTTGCAGGTGTTTGGACTGAGTCCTTGGAATATTTGTGGTTTAGTCCACTTGAAAAATTTATGTCATGGTTCCACCTGGTAAGGATGTGTATAAGGCCCATCTCTTTAATGGTTTCCTGACTTTATTTTAAAACCCCTTTGCATAAGTTACCTCATTTCATTTCACTTTTCACATACCCCCCAACCTTTCTTTGAGCTACCCAAGTTAGGTGTAATTATAGAAACTTCCAGAACCTACTTTGTTTTGTCCATCTTTCTCATTCTATTTCTCTTCCTTTTCCTCTCTCTCTTCACTTTTTTTTTTCTCCAGTGGCCTTCCCCCATCATCACCACTGTCTTCCTTTACTCTTTCCTTTTCCCTCTACCAAAACTTCCCTGCTATTCCCATACTCTGCTTATAAAGGATTTACAAGATGGGTGGAGAGCAGGGTCTTCCTCCAGACTCTAACGAAATGCACAGCTATTCATTCCAGATGCATTTGGTAGACTACATATAATTTGCACAAATTTTGTGCAGATAGTGGAAAACGATATGAACATAATAGGACACCATGCAAAAGCTTTTCAAACAAGAAGAACAAAAGGATGTTCCTTAACCAGCTCAGTAGCTGATAGGACAGCTCCAAAGTCATCAATGGATTAATCCATTTCCCTGAAGGCCCATGTCTTCCCTGGCTGGTGATCTGGCTATATTAAGCCCTATCCTTTGGGTTCAGGCCATTGGCTCTCCTGATAGGCATGAGCGGTTAGGGGTCATCACATAATAAAACTATTTAATAGAGGTTCCCATATATGTTTTCCTCTTTTATTTAGGATAGATAATTATATCAGATTCTCTAGGGACTGAGCTGCACTATCCATATTTCTAAGAGCTCCCCCACTTAATTCTAATCTGCAGTTTAGACTTAGTACTACTTTATTTTTTTAAAGATTTTATTACTTATTATTTATTTATTTATTTATTTCAGAGAGAGAGAGTGAGCGAGAGAGAGAGATCACAAGCATGAGCAGGTAGAGGGGCAGAGGGAGAAGCAGACACCCCGCTGAGCAGGGAGCCCAAGGCAGGGCTTGATCCCAGGACCCTGGATCATGACCTGAGCTGAAGGCAGATGCTTAACTGACTGAGTCACCCAGGTGCCCCTAGACTGAGTACTACTTTAATAGAGAAACAAGTGCAGTGCTTTATTTTGGCATCATTAGAGGTTATACTCCCCTTCCCAGAATCACTTAGGAAGTATGGGCAAGTAGCCCCATTTTCTATGGAAATGGTTGCATAATCATGGCTTCCAAAGGCAGCAGATATGGGTGCCTGGGTGCCTCAGTTGGTTAAGCAACTGCCTTCGGCTCAGGTCATGATCCTGGGGTCCCGGGATCGAGTCCCGCATCGGGCTCCCTGCTCAGCAGGGAGTCTGCTTCTCCCTCTCCCGCTCCCCCCTCTTGTGCTCTCTCTCTCTCTCAAATAAATAAATAAAATCTTAAAAAAAAATAAAAATAACAAAGGCAGCAGATATAAAATCAGGCCTGCCTACACTCCAGGAGCCAGATAGTGCCTGCAAAGTGACCATATGGAGGCCCTAGAAGCACTGAACAGAGAAGCCTTTTACCCTGGGACCGTGGTATGAAGTGCTAAAGGCTAGGCCTGATAAGAATGGCCTCCTCTCCAGTCTGATGTCTTCCTGCACATGAGCTGAACTTAACTTGTGGGCCAAAGGTGTCATGTTTGCAAGGCTGGGGCATGGCCTAGCCCCTGAGGCAGTAGTGTCCCTTAGGACAAGGGACAACCCCCACTGGAACCAAGAGACAAGTCCGCCTGTTCACTGGGAAAGGCAAAGTGAGGTATGGGTGCTCAAGCAGCGATCTCATCCCTGGTATAGGCTTTGGGTCTAGGATATACTAGCCAGCTGGTTCCTGAGGCACACCTGTTAGGGGGGACCCTCATGCAGGCCACTCCTTCTGCACCTAGTTATTCCACATCAGCCCATGACAATATTGTTGATGGAAAGAGGTCAGAGGAAGCTTTTCCCAACATGGGACAGTGACATCTGAAAGGGTTGCTTGAGGGAAATGGGGCCTCCTTCCAAGAAGGCTCAAACAATGTGGTCTAGGGGATGAACTGTGTTTGAGACTAAGGCAGGGGCTCAACTTGTTGACCATCTATTTCATCTTTTGCTGCAGAGACCTTTGCAAAGCTCCCTGTGCTGGCTCAGGTTTTAACATTTTTCAGTTTCTGAAGCTGCCTAGCACGTTTTTCTCTCTTTTCCTCCCTCACTTCACAGGGGCCAAGCTCCTTGACTGAGGAGGGGAACTAGCCAGTTCAGGGTTGTTGCTGAGCAGACCAGGTGTCAGAGTTGAGGAGTCCAGAGTTGTGGGGAGGGGGCATGGTGAACTATGCATCAGGGAGGTGTCCACAGACCTTCCCACCAGTGCCCAGGATTCCTTAAGGCTGATGTGACCCTTGGGGCCTACAGGGAGCTACAGAGTGGCAGAAAGCTGGATCAGGTCAGTGTGCATGTGCACCCAGCTTGGTTACTGATTCATGCATCAGAAGTGCAGTCTCTCTTTCTGAACCTGTTTCCCCTTCTGTCAGAGATAGGGGTTGGACTAGATCAGGGATTTTTGTCCTGTGGTGCCTGGACTCAAGGTTCCAGGAACTCCTTAAAATATGTTGAAAAATTTGTGTTCCTGAACCTGATTTCTTGAAAGTGGCTCCATAGATTTCATGGGCTTTCAAAGGACTTTATCCCCAAATACTAAAACAAGTGGTCTAGGTCTTCTGGTACACATTAGAAATACCTCAAGAACTTTTTTAAATTACTGAAGCCCAAGCCTCATTTGTAGAGAAATTATTTTATTGGTTGGGTGTGGGCACACTTTAAAAGCTCTTCTGAAGATAGTAAGAAGGGAAAAATGAAGAGGGGGAAATGGGAGGGGGAGATGAACCATGAGAGACTATGGACCCTGAGAAACAAACTGAGGGTTCTAGAGGGGAGGGGGGTGGGGGGATGGGTTAGCCTGGTGATGGGTATTAAAGAGGGCACGTATTGAATGGAGCACTGGGTGTTATACGCAAATAATGAATCATGGAACACTACATCAAAAACTAATGATGTAATGTATGGTGATTAACATAACAATAAAATAAAAAAATTTAAAAAATACAAATTAAAAATGAAAAAAAATAAAGTAGAATTTTATAGATAATGTAAAAAAAATAAAAATAAAAGCTCTTCTGATTGTAATCTGGTATAACCAAATGGGAAATAGGTGGCAGTGTCTTACAGTGTCAAACATGTTTCCATGATGCAATAGACTGAATGTTTGTGACCACCACCCCCCAACTTCATATGTTGGAACTCTAACCCCTAACTTTAAAAAGTTTAACAAAAAGGACAAAAAAATTACATGGGTTTTAGAAGCAATGTCAAATATATAAAACTTTAAGTGACATTTAAGTAGTGTAATTTAGCCCCCATAAGTAACTTATGTCAAATTATTGTGATAGTAATACAAATATACTAAAAGTTACTCTTCAGAATTTTGTTTTACAATATATTCTCTTTTTTTTAAGATTTGCTTATTTATTTGAGAGAGAGAGAGAGTATGGGAAGGGCACAGGGAAGGGAGAGAGAGAATCTCAATAAGACCACCCATCGAGCATGGAGCCCCAGGCAGGGCTCAATCCCAAGACTGAGGTCAAGCCCTGAGCTGAAATCAAGAGTTGGCTGCTTAACCGACTGAGCCACCCAGGTGTCCCTACAATATATTCTTGTCAATGAAGACACTTCAAATTGTTTAAACCTTACAAGAAAAGCATCAAAGACAACCAACAAATAAAAACAATGTGATGGTATTTGGAGATGGGGCCTTTGGGAGATGATTAGTTTATGATGGTGGAGCCCTCAAGAATGTGATTAGTACTCTTATAGGACAAGGCCAGAAGGCTAGCTAGCTCTTTTACACCTTGTGAAGACACAGGGAGAAGTCAGCAGTCAGCAACTCAGACAGGGCTTTCACCAGAACCCGACCATGCTGACACCCTTATCTGGGACTTTGAGCTACCAGAACAGTGAGAAATATATGTCTGCTATTTACAAGCCACCCAGTCTGTAGTAGTACTTTGCGATAGCAGCCCAAATGGACTAAGACACATGGGGTCTAGCTATTCCACTCCTATACATTTACACAAGAGAAAGTAAAACATGTCCACAGAAAGACTTGTAGAGGAATCTTTATTCATAATAACCTGAAACTGAAAACAATCCAAATGTCCATAAACAGATGAAAAGATAAACAACTCTGGTATACTTAGACAATGGAACATGTATTTGCCAATTTCCATAAAGTGTACACCTAAAATACATGGGTTTTGGATTATAATTTGTAATCTCGATAAAACTGATTAAAAAGCATAAACTCTCTAGGTTATATTAACAAAGCCATTAATGCCAAGTCCCCACCCCTCCCACTGAATCAAGATAAAAACCCCATACCAGCCTCACTTCCTCAGTCTTAGTGTGGGAGCTACAGCCCAGATGTTTACCTCTGGGCATTGATAGCAACCAGTGGGGTAGGACTGGGGAGACTGGTCCTTGAGGCAGGAATGGCCCTGGGAACAGTTCCCCACCCCTGTTTTAAGTGGCCTGATGAGGGAAGGAAGCTGAGGGAGGTTTACAGGCCCAGTCACAGTGATATGCCAGAGTGTGTGGTGATGTGCGCTGTGCCACCAAGACCAAATGGAGACTTGGGTTTCAGTCAGAGGCTATTGTGTTGATATTACTAGCCAAGTTCAAGGGTTTTAAAAAAAATAATGCAACTATTTTCATATTTTTTAAATGTGACAATCTTCATCTTGACAAATAAGTGCAGTATAAAAATTTTGAGGTGAAAAGTAAAATAAAAGCTGGTTAAAATACATGCTTTACAAATCCTTGTGGAAATAATACAGAAGAGAGTTAAAATTCTCAAAAATAAAGAAAACCTAGAATGTGTCCAATTGTATAAAGGTTTAACCCTTTCAAGAAACCAGAATAAAGCTAAAGACACAGTTTGGGTTTTCTGCTGTTGAAAAATGTACAAATAACTTAGAAAAAAACAGTGAAGGCCAAATATTGTGAGACCACTAGCTACACTTGTCTGCAATAAAAAAAAAAAAAAAAAAGCATTTTTTTTGTCATTCATGACATGAATTTCTGCTTTCTCCACATTAGCATGCTGACATTGTGCTCACTAATTTTCATCTCTTGCCATTCTTCCCCCACACAGATAACTCCAATCCAGTCCATCTCCTCTTGCTTACAGTATCATTTTTTTTTCCTTATCCTTCATCCAAATCAAGATACCTGGAATTCTACTGCTTTTCACATTTTTACTTATTATTTGCTGTGTAACAAATTTCCCCAAATATGTCCATTCACAACAACAAATCTTCATTATCTTGTAGTTTCATTGGGTCAGAATACAAACTCTAGTTCAGGATTTCAGGAAGTGGCAGTCATCTGCTGGCGTATCACCACTGGTTATGGCCATGTGAAGGCTGGAGGACCCATTTCAGCTCTCTCACTGGGCTGTTGGCAGGATGCTTATAGATCCTTTCTCATTGACAAGGAGACCTTCTTTTTTTTTTAATTTAAATTCAATTAGCCAACATATAGAACATCATTAATTTCAGATGTAGAGTTCAGTACTTCATCAGTTGCATATAACACCCAGTGCTCATCACATCACATGTCCTCCTTAATGCCCATCACCCAGTTACCCTATCCCCCTACCCACCTCCCCTTCAGCAACCCTCAGTTTCCCATAGTTAAGAGTCTCTCATGGTTTGTCTCCCAAGGAGACTTTCTTAAACTCTTATTATCAGTGAGAATTATCTGGAAAGCAGGAAATATTTTATGGTCTGATATCAGGTGCATAAATTATTTGACCTAACAATAACCTGTGCAGGGAATCTGAGACCTATCTTACAGGTGAAAAAAGGCAATGCCCCGAAGGTTACGTGACAAATGTCAGTGGACTGGGGACAGGCACTCTTCTCCATCCTAATTCCCATCACTTTTCAGGAAATACACCATTTCCTTTTCTCTACACTGAGGACGGTGAAGAAAATAGAAAGAAATACTAAGAATTAACAACAGCCCAGAAAGCAATATATCCCTCCCAAAGTTTATTTATTTTCCTGCAAAGAAATTTGACAGTATGACAATGAAAGTAAATAAATAAAATGACTCACTTTCCAGTTAATCATAGTTTAGCTATCCTGCAATTACATAAATCCTCAAGTATCATATATATTTAGTTAGTTTGTAGAAGGCAAAGACAGTAAGAACACTAAAATAAATACATAAGGCATAATAATTTTGTCAACAGCATGTGGGGGAAGTTGTCAAGGCTGGTTTATTTGTTAGTTTGTACAGAAGTTCAATGGCTCCTTAATTGTGTGCTGCTATTTTTTAACTTCTGCTCCTTTTGTCTTTCTGTTTTAAAAAAAACATTATTTGAGGTTCTCATACCTCTGTAGCACCTGTAACAGATGTGGAGGGCTGTCCTGAGGAAGGCTTGGGAACAGTCCTCTGACTTCTAAAATACTGGGATTTCAGCCCAAAGCCTTCAGCTCAGTGTTTTGGTGAAGCTAGGGGTGGATAACCACAACTAGGTGTAAGCCTAGTGGTGCTCCACTTTCCACCTTGTCAAAATTTGCAAGCCACATGACAGTTATGTATGTCCTGGTCATTTTGCACATTTGGGAAAAATAACAATGATAAAAACAGAAACAAAATATAATAAAGGAGAGCCAAGAACCCCAGGCTGAGTTTGTTCTGCTCCTTCCAGTAGGGGTACTCATATTTTCCCTCTCAGCATTGCTTTTTTCTCTGCCTTCTTCCTTGGCTGTTGTTTCTATGCTCAGGGTTTTGTTCAGTCTCCTCAAGGCCTCTCCTCAGCCTGACCTTGGGGCCAGTCACTAAGGCCCATTCCATCCCACTGTCATGCCTTAACAACTGTTGTAGGGGGCATCATCTATGAATTCCCTGATGAGCAGGATGGTCAGGGATGCATACAGGTACACAAACCTTAAGGGCTACCTATGTCCCTGGTCTGGTTGTTCAAACTGACCTAATGCTGCCTGGCCAACCTAAGAAAAGGGGAAAGAAGTGACAAGGTGTAGGTAAGTTTCCCCAAACACATCCCATCTACAGGTGTCTCTGTAGATGCTTTAACACCACGATGCGGGGAACCGCAGGTGTTTCTGTCTCTAGGAAGTAGATAGAGGAAGATATTTGCCTCCCCAAGTCTCCTTCCTTCCACCTCAGTCTCAAGGCTGACATTCTTGCTATGTGACTTTCTGAAACATTTTATCCCACCAATCAGAAGGGACAGAGGATCCTTATTGGCTTTGCCCTTTGGCCTTTCCTTTCATTTGGCCCAGATATAACACTGTGTGGCCTAGGGTCCTGTTCCCACTGGCCAGACTCTGGGCTTGTGGGCCTGAAGAGAGGGGTGTACAGAGATGTGTAGCCCTGGTGAATGCCAGCACTACTCAAGAACCCGAGTGGTCAAGGAGGTGCAGGAGAGAGAGATAGAATATGTTTCAAGGTCCTCTCTGACTTACCAAGAACTCCACAGCCAACCCATCCTCTTTTATGTTTTTCTCTTAAACTTGGAACTTAGTGAAGTGGACAGACACAAAAACGGGGTTTCATGTAACTCCTAGAAGAAATATTTACCTTGGCAGGGGGAAGGGCTCCTGAAAGATTTTAATTACTTTATTCATTTTGCATTGATTTCCCCCCCCTCAAACATTTTATTTTGTGGTTGCTATATGAAGTATATACACTCATTCTTTTTTTTATAATAAAATAATTTTTTTATTATCTTCAGTTAGCCACAATATAGCACATCATTAGTTCTTGATGTAGTGTTCAACGATTCATTAATTGCTTATAACACCCAGTGCTCATCACAACACCTTAATACCATCATCTGGTTACACCATCCCCCCACCCCCCTCCTTTCTGAAACCCTCAGTTTGTTTCCTGGGATCCATAGTTTCTCACGGTTCTTCTCCCTCTCTGATTTCTTCCCCTTCAGTTTTCCCTGCCTTCCCATATGGTCCTCTGTGCTATTCCTTATGTCCTACATATGAGTGAAACCATATGAAAATTGTCTTTCTCTACTTGACCTATTTCACTTAGCATAAGCCCCTCCAGTTCCATCCATGTCAATGCAAATGGTGGGTATTCATCCCTTCTGATGTCTGAGTAATATTTCATAGTCTATATGAACCACATCTTCTTTATCCATTCACCTGTTGAAGGGCATCTTGGCTCCTTCCACAGTTTGGTTATAGTGGGCATTGCTGCTATGAACACTGGGGTCTGTGTTCTTTCACTACATCTGTATCTTCGAGGTAAATACCCAGTAGTGCAATTGGTGGGTCATAGGGTAGCTCTGTTTCTAACTTTTTGAAGAACCTCCATAACATTTTCCAAAGAGGCTGTACCAACTTACATTCCCACAGTGTAAGAGGGCTCCCCTTTCTCCACATCCTCGCCAACATTTGTTGTTTCCTGCCTTGTTAATTTTTGCCATTCTAACTGGTGTAAAGTGGTATCTCATTGTGGTTTTGATTTGAATTTCCCCAATGGCTAATGATGTTGAACATTTTTTCATATGTCGCGTTAGACATTTGTATGTCTTCTTTGAAGAAGTGTCAGTTCATGTCTTCTGCCCATTTTTTGACTGGATTATTTGTTTTTTGTGTATTGAGTTTGATAAGGTCTTTATAGATCTTGGATACCATCCCTTTATCTGTAATGTCATTTTCAAATATCTTCTCCCATTCTGTGGGTTGCCTCTTAGTTTTGTTGACTGTTTCCTTTGCTGTGCAGAAACTTTTCATCTTTGTTAAGTCCCAAAAGTTCATTTTTGCTTTTGTTTCCCTTGCCTTTGGAGACGTGTCTTGAAAGAAGTTGCTGTGGCCAATGTCCAAGAGGTTACTGCCTATGTTCTCCTCTAGGATTTTGATGGGTTCCTGTCTCACATTGAGGTCTTTCATCCATTCTGAGTTTATCTTTGTGTATGATGTAAGAGAATGGTCCAATTTCATTCTTCTGTATATAGCTGTCCTATTTTCCAGCACCATTTAATTGAAGAGACTGTCTTTTTTCCATTGGATATTTATTCCTCATTTGTCAACTATTAGTTGACCATAGAGTTGAGGGTCCCTTTCTGGAGTCTCTATTCTATTGCATTGATCTATTTGTCTGTTTTTGTGCCAATACCATGCTGTCTTGATGATCACAGCTTTGTAATATAGCTTGAAGTCAGGCAACATAATGCCCCCAGCTTTGTTTTTTCTTTTTCAACATCCCTTTGTGATTCAGGGTCTTTTCTGGTTCCATACAAATTTTAGGATTGTTTGTTCTAGCTCTTTGAAAAATGCCAATGGTATTTTAATAGGAATGGCATTGAAAATTGTAGATTTCTCTGGACAGAATAGACATTTTAACAATGTTTATTCTTCCAACCCATGAGCATGGGATGATTTTCTATCTTTATGTGTCTTCCTCAATTTCTTTCATAAGTGTTCTGTAGTTTCTAGAGTATAGATCCTTTACTTCTTTGGTTAGGCTTATTCCTAGGTATCTTATGGATTTTGGTGCTATTGAAAATAGAATTGATTCCTTAATTTCGCTTTCTACAGTAACATTGTTAGTGAATAGAAATGCAACTGATTTCTGTTCATTGATTTTGTATCCTGCCATGTTACTGAATTGCTGTATGAGTTCTAGTAATTTGGGGGTGGAGACTTTTTTTAAATATTTTATTTATTTATTTGACAGAGAGAGAGACAGCGAGAGAGGGAATACAAGCAGGGGGAGTGGGGAGAGGGAGAAGCAGGCTTCCCGCTGAGCAGGGAGCCCAATGTGGGGCTCGATCCCAAGACCCTGGGATCATGACCTGAGCCGAAAGCAGATGATTAATGACTGAGCCACCCAGGCGCCCCAGGGAAGGAGACTTTGGGTTTTCAACATAAAGTATCATGTCATCTGCGAAGAGAGAGAGTTTGACTTTTTCTTTGCCAATTTGAATACTTTTATTTCTTTTTGTTGTCTGATTGCTGATGCTAGGACTTCTAGTCCTAATTTAAACCAAAGTGGTGAGAGTGGGATCCCTGTAGTGTTCCTGACCTTAAGGGAAAAGCTCTCATTTTTCCCCCATTGAGAATGACATTCACTGTGGGCTTTTCATAGATAGCTTTTATGATATTGAGGTATGTTCCTTCTATCCCTACACTTTAAGAGTTTTAATCAGGAAAAGATGTTGTATTTTGTCAAATGCTTTTTCTGCAACAATCCAGAGGGTCATATGGTTCTTGTCTTTTCTTTTATTAATGTGCTCTATCACGTTGATTGAGTTGCAAATGTTGAACCACCCTTGCATCCCAGCAATAAATCCCACCTGGTCATGATGCATAATCCTTTTAATGTACTGTTGGATCCTATTGGCTAGGATCTTGGTGAGAATTTTGTCATCCATGTTGATCAGGGATATTGGTCTGTAATTCTCCCTTTTGGTGGGATCTTTGCCTGGTTTTGGGATCAAGGTAATGCTGGCCTCATAGAATGTGTTTGGAAATTTTCCTTCTGTTTATACTTTTTGAAACAGCTTCAGTAGAATAGGTATTCTTTATTTTTTAAATATTTGGTAGAATTACCCTGGGAAGCCAGTAGTGCAATTGGTGGGTCATAGGGTAGCTGGGCCTGGACACTTGTTTTTTGGGGAGCTTTTTGATTACTGCTTCAATTTCATTACTGGTTATTGGTCATTGTTCTATTTCTTCCTGTTTCAGTATGGGTAGTTTATAAGTTCTCAGGAAGGCATCCATTTCTTCCAGATTGCTTAATTTATTGGCATATAGTTGCTAGTAATAATTTCTAATAAGTTTTTCTATTTCATTGGTCTTAGTCATGATCTCTCCCCTTTCATTCATGATTTTATTAATTTGGGTCATTTCCCTTTTCTTTTGGATAAGTCTGGCCAGAGGTTTATAGATCTTATTAATTTTTTCAAAGAACCAGCTTCTAGTTTCATTGATCTGTCCTACTGTTTTTCTGGTTTCTATTTCATTGATCTCTGTTCTAACCTTTATTATTTCTCTTCTCCTGCTTGGTTTAGGTTTTATTTGCTCTTCCTTCTCCAGCTCCTTTAGGTATAAGGTTAGCTTGTGCATTCGAGATTTTTCTACTTTTTTAAGAGAGGCTTGGATGGCTATGTATTTTCCCCTTAGGACCACCTTTGCAGTATCCCATAGGTTTTGGACCAATGTGTTTTCATTCTCATTAGTTTCCATGAATTTTTAAAGTTCTACTTTAAATTCCTGTTGACCCAAACATTCTTTAGCAGGATGGTCTTTAAGTTCCAAGTGTTTGAATTCCTTCCAAATTTATTCTTGTGATTGAGTTCCAGTTTCAAAGCATTGTGGTCTGATAACATGCAAGGGATAATCTCAGTCTTCTGGTATTGATTGAGACCTGATTTGTGACCCAGTATGTGGTCTATTCTGGAGAAAGTTCCATGTGCATTCGAGAAGAATGAGTATCTATTGTTTTACGGTGGAATGTTATATATATAACATTCCATATATATATATAATAGGAAGTCCATCTGGTCCAATGTATCAATTAAAACTCTTGTTTCTTTGTTGATCTTCTGCTTAGATGATCTGTCCATTGCTAAGGGTGGAGTATTGAGGTCTCCTACTATTAAGGTATTATTATCAATATGATTCTTTATTTTGGTTAACAGTTGGTTTATGTAGTTGGCTGCTCCCATGTTGGGAGCATAGATATTTACAATTGTTAGGTTTTTTTTTGTTGAACAGACCCTTTAAGTATGATATAATGTTCCTCTACATCTCTTACTACAGTCTTTAGCTTAAAAATTTAATTTGTCTGATATGAGAATTGCTACCCAGCTTTCTTTTGAGTTCTGTTGGCATGGTAAATGTTCTCCATCCCCTCACTTTCAATCTGGAGGTATCTTTACATTCAAAATGAGTCTCTTGTAGATAGCATATGGATGGGTTTTTATCCAATCTACAACCCTGTGACATTTCATGGGAGCAATTTAGGCCATTCACATTGAGAGTGATTGTTGAAAGATGATTTTAGTGCCATCATATTGCCTGTAAAGTCCCTGTTTCTGTAGATTGTCTCTGTAAATTTCTGGTCTATATTACTCTTGGGGTCTTTCTTCTTTTATAGAATCCCCCTTAATATTTCTTGCAGGGCCAGCTTGGTGGTCACATATTCTTTTAGTTTCTGCTGGTCCTCGAAGCTCCTTGTCTCTCTGTCCACTCCGAATGACAACCTTGCTGGATAAAGTATTCTTGGCTGCATGTTCTTTTCATGTATTGCCCTGAATATGTCTTGCCAGTCCTTTCTGGCTTGCCAGGTCTCTGTGGACAGGTCTGACATTATTCTGATGTTCCTCCCTCTTTATGTAAGAAATCTCTTCCCCTTAGCTGCTCTCAGGATAGCTTCTTTGGCTCTAAGATTTGCAAGTTTTAGTATTATATGCCAGGGCGTTGGTCTGTTTTTATTGATCTTGGAGTGGTCCTCTCTGCCTCTTAGACGTGAAAGCTTGTTTCCTTCCCCAGATTAGGGAAGTTCTCAGCTACGATTTGCTCAAATATACCTTCTAGTCCTCTCTCTCTCTCTCCACCCCCTCAGGGATCCCAATAATTCTGACATTGGAACATTTCATGGCATTATTAATCTCTCTCAGTCTGATCTCATGGGCTTTTACCTGTTTATCCCAGGCCTCCTTGGCTTCCTTCCTTTCTATCATCCTATCTGCTAGCTCACTAGTTTGTTCTTCTGCTTCATTTGCCCTGGTTGTCAGGGTATCCAGTTTAGACTGAATCATTCATAGCATTTTTAAGTTTGGCTTGATTAGCTCTCATTTCTGCCCTTAGAGATTCTATATTGTCACTAATATTTTTCTCAAGCCTAGATATCGACTTTGTAATTGCTACTCTGAAGTCTATCTCTGACATCTTGCTTATATCCATATCCATTAGATCTGTGGCAGAGGCCATTGTCTCTGGTTCTTTTCTTTGTTGGGAGTTCCTCTTCCTAGTCATTCTGTTGTGGGGTGGCTGAGGAAATGTACAGAGTCCAAAGTATTAAACATGACCCAAGCAAGATGCACCCTAGGAAAATCCAGAGGGTCAGAAGCCACCACCGAAAAAACAAAGCCAAATGAAATACAATAATAAAATTATAAAATTTAAAAATTAAAAAAAAATTAGAAGTAAAAAAAAAGAGCGAGTGAGGTGAAGGGGGGCTATAATCGCTCAGTGTGGACAAAGTAGGGTGTTTCAGTTGTTCCTGCGTGTATTTTGCTATGTTTTTTAGAGGACAGTACTTCCCAAAATTACAGGGAAAGTCACACTTGTATATACATAAAAGTAATATTGAATAGGGAAAAAGAAAGACTACAACGAAGCCTATATCTATAAAAAAATATAGGTGTGAAAAAGTACAAGTAAAAAAGCTACTATGAAATATAAGTTGATATATTAAACATCTAGTTGAAATGAGAAAAGGTAAAAAGAAAAAACAGAGAAGAAACATAAGAGAAAGAATAAAAAGAAAAAGAGAATTGTATCTGAAAAATAAACAAGCTGTGTGGAGCTCAATATACTATTTTCCCCTGGTGTTGGGATTTTACAGTCTTATGGGGACCGTAGGGCTGTTGTACTCTTGTTCTTCCAGCCTGTGTTCTGGGAGAGGGGCCTGCTGTGCTGTTTATCAGGCAACCCTGCTTGGGCAGAGTTACCCTGCCCCCTATTGGGGGATGGGCTCAGTGGAAACCGGTTTTTTGAGCTTTTCTTCTCTGGCAGCTTTCTGAACCTCTTCTGAGGGTCAGAGCAAAAATGGCTGCACCCAAACCTCTGGCTCAGAGCAAAGAAATCACAGTCTGCTCTCTTCACTAAACCCTCCAGAGCAAGCAGTCTCTGTTTCTGTATGTGCTGCTGAAAACCGCAGCCTCCCATGGTGTGTGCCCACAGTGACTCTCTCAGAGGTCATCCCAGGGGCCCTGGCATGTCCCTGCTTTTGTGCTTCTAAAACCTTGAGCTGCAGCAGGCTTGTGTGTGCACCCGCAGCTCCTGGATCCTGTCTGGGCACTGCTCTAAAGCCCTTTCCTGGCCACTACAGCTCTGAGAGTTTTCACCTGGTCCCTGGTGCAGGACACTTTTGTGCTCCTGTGTTATATGTTATACCACTTTCCAGGAGCCACCTTATGGAGGCTCCCTCCCCCTTTTGTTTATCTTCTGATCTCTCTCTCCACAGATTCATGACTCCACCCTTCCTACCTTTGGACAGGCAGTGCTTTTCTCCTTGTAGGGATCCAGATGTAAATTCTTACATCTCAGGCTGATTCCGTGGGTGTTCAGAATGGTTTGGTTGGTAGATATCCAGCTAAATTCAGGGGACCAATTGAAGTGGGGTCCCCTACTCCTTCACCATCTTGCCTCCTATCATCTAAAGTATATACACTCATTCTTGAAACACAAGAGCATTTAGATAATCAAACAGGGTAAAAATTTTCCAATAAACCCACTTTTTAGAACATTTAAAGGAACATTCTATCATATAAATCACTACCTTTTAAAATACAAAATTGAGATATATTATAGACCAAAGAATGAAGGGATTTTTTTCTTTGTCTCTTAGTGGGTAAAGACAAAATGGAGGGCTGAAAAGGTCAGAATGGAGATGGGGCCATCATCTCATCTAAGCAGCAAGCCAAGGGGAGAGGAAACATGCACCCACAGGATATGTGGTGAAGGCCTGAGCATGTACAGGTGCATTGGCTCATTGACAAAGACACTCCATGGATCATGTCTCAAGGAGTGGCCAGAGCACTGGAGGAAGATCACTTTCCTTTGGGGAACATGAGTATGAACCAAACAGGATTTTTCTGCTATATGAGCTAGGTTCAAATTCCAATTCTTTTACACACAGACACCTTGAGGCCTGAGACAAGTTGTTAATATTCTCTTAGCTTCAGTTTCCACAAATGAGAAATGGAAAGAATAGAATTATGTACTAAAGTCTCCTGACTTTACCATGGGGCATCTGAGCAGTGAAGTGATCAGGGTATTCCATCCTCAGTCTGTCCCCTAAAGTCCTGAACAGCAAGGAAGTGGTTGAGATTAGGTCCAGGCTCCTCCTTGTGTCCCCTGGGGGAAGCAATGGACAGCCATGAGGACCAAAGCCTGCAGTCTAAAACTGAATAAACCTCAGCAAGGCCAGCAGCGGGATCCAAACTGTGAAGCTGAGCACTTCTCTCTGTTGATTCAGTCAGTCTCACAGCTATTTAGTCACTGAAATAACCTGCCTAGTCTTTTCTGCAGCTTCTAGGCCATTTTTACAGTCTTTTTTACAGAGCACAAGAATTTTGTAAACAGCTACTGGGCAGTCTTTTTTTTTTTTTTTTCCTGCTACATTTGTGCAGCCTCCCAGGACTGTGAGGTATGGCCATCCCATTGAGGGTGCTGTTCTAGGACCCTGGGCAAGTCTGAACCAACCAGGGAGGACTTTTACAGACATGACTCATCTTTGAGTGACAGAAGTTTCCAGGGCTGTCATGGTGTCCCCTCAGCCCGCCTTCTTTGAGGACTCAGAACCAGGTACAGCCAAAGTGGTTTTAAACCCTTGTACCAGCCACACCTGAACAAAGGTCTCTGTAGGGGTTCAGAAGGAATTGCCTTAAGATGGGCCACTTTGGCATTCAGATTATGCCAAGCTAAAAACAGCAGAAGGCAAAATACTCAAGAAGAAATTTACCACCCCCATCCCTAACTGCCTAAAAGAACTTAGATAGAGAACCTGCTCCAGGAAGAAAGCTATCACCAGAGCTGACAGGTGTGACTTTGCTCTATTTAACTGTGAAGACAATTCTGCACCTGTGGTAACTCACTGCTGCCCTGAATCCGAAATGCTCACTAACTCACTTCTCACCCCTCTGCCATGTAGCTCTGTTTCCTCCCTCAGAACCCACAGACATTTTTATGATTCAGGACCAGGGACAACATCCTAGACATCAGGGATCCCCCATGATCCTACACCAAGAATGAGTCTACCTTTGTTCTGAGTGCATGCTTCATATGCTACGCTACCTCTGCCTAGGTCTGGCCTTGTTCAAAGATTCAACACTGGAGAAGAAAAAGAAATCACATGTGGAGCTGTTTAGAGTAGAAAACTGGAATTCCTGTGCTTTCCCTTTACCCATCATCACAAGAGCACTGTTTCTGAAGGGTAAAGGAGACCATGTCCATGTTACAAGTGGAGAATAAGACACAAGACTTTAACACAGCAACTCAAGATGTCATGTTAAGGCAGCTCTATTTCCACACTAGACCCTCCTCTCTGGTAGAGTGAAAAACCTGGATTCCTGTACCCTATCCTGCTATCTGGACAGAATTCCTGCTGCCTTTCACAGAGACTCTAAGACTCACCTTCTTATTTTCCACCTCATCTGCCTGGTCCAGATATCAGAGGGACCAAGGGCAGCAACAGTGTCCTGCAGTTGTCATCACAGCTGCTATGTGACTTTGGACAAACTACTCATCTTCTTTGTGCCTAACATCCTCTTGTGAAAGGTCCTCATCTGCTTCCTAGTATTGTTGTGAGGATAAAATGAGACAGTGCTTGTAGAGAGCTTACTAAAGTGACTGTCACAATATATTCACACTGTGAATGGCAACTGTTGTTGTCATTGTATTGTTGCTGTTATCATCGCCATCATCATCACCATCATTATCATCTCCACCACCATCATCATCATTGAATCTAATAATTGTCCTATAAAACAGATCAGGTATCACCATCACCATTTTATAGATGAGGAAATTGAAAATGAAAGTGGAAAAAATGTTTTGATGGTAAAAGTTAAATGTAGTTGGACCTATTAGGAAATACTTGATTACACCAGTATTATTTATCATGGAAATTTGCCCCTTTTTGACAAATGGAAGCTGCTTCAATAAGTAGGATTGTAATAGAAGGGGTTTCAGCAGGCAAACAAATCCAGCTGGGAGCCTGCCTATGGCTCATATCTCTCAGCATGTTGTGCATCAGGCACAGACTTGAAGAGAATGCTCAAGAGGATGTGAGAACTTCATGTCCTATATCCATCAGACCAAGCTTTATGACCCTGAGCACATCCCTTCTCACCTTGTGTCAGCCCACCCAGCTTAGTATTAAGAATGATGCTTACATGAAATAAGTCAGTCAGAGAAAGACAAATACCATACGATTTCATTCATATGTGGAATTTAAGAAACAAATGAACATTGGGGAAGGGAAGGAAAAATAAAATAAGATGAAAATTGAGAGGGAGGCAAACCATAAGAGATGCTGAACTCTAGAAAACAAACTGGTGATTACTGGAGGGGAAGTGAGTGGAGGGAAGGGATAATTGGGTGATGGGCATCAAGGAGGGCACTTGATGTAATGAGCACTGGGTATTAGATACAACTGATGAATCACTAAATTCTACTCTGAAACTATAAAAAAAAAAAGAATGATGCTGATATTTGCCAAGCATATCAATATTCACAAAAACTTTCTCATCCATTTTTTTTTCCAATCCTCTTAACAAAAAAGCTAGAAAAAGATGGGGAAATAAAAGCCTACTATCAAGCCCTAATATTTAAACAACATTATTTATACTGTGAAGTAGTTTTATATAGATATTGGATCCTCAACATCTCTATGCAGAATGGCCACCTACTGCACAGGGTCCTGCCTCTATAAACAAAAAAAGCTGTGTGTTACATAATCCATTGGCCAACATGAGGTAGAGCAATTTATCACAGAAAAAAATAAAATAAGACAGATAAGAGTTACTTATATGTTTGCTTCTTGTCCCATCAGTGAGTGTGAAGGTACTATTAATATATAGTACCATCCCTTCTTGTCTAAGTCTTTTCTTTATTGTCAGATGTGTCATTTCTAAATAATTTCATGTCCCCCACTGGGAGAAGTCAACCACACTGTTATAACTCACAGCACTATAACTCTTTGGAACCTGATTGTATGGAAACAACACAACTCACCTTGCCTCTACAGTTCCCTAATCCCATTTATCTAATGCTGGTTCCATCATTACTCATGATGCTGCATCACCTGTCATGTTGCCCATAAACACTGCATTCTGATAACTCTCCCAAAAGTTGTTGTGTTTCACTTGCAATGACTATAAATGCAAGTTTATAAAGAAAATGCAAGATATGAGTAATAATTTATTTTCTGGTCATGTTAACTTCATTGTTCAGAATTTTATAACATACATGCAGAACACCATGACCTCAAACTCTTTAGGCCATAATTAGGCCATTGCTAGATATGATTTTTCCCATACTGACAATATCCCTGCCTTGCACATCTCACCACAGCAGGCAGAGAGGCAAGGGGCCCTGGCAGACTAACACTGGTCCCATTCACACACAGAATATCTGTTAATTGCCCAGGCAACACTTGAGAGCAACCTGGGAGGGTGTAAGTTCACTATACCAATGAGAGGCAAGAAAGATAATCAATTAGAAGGGCTTGTAGTATCACCTACCACCTCTAAACAAATCTAGCTGGGATTTGGAGCTATAACCTCTAAAGTCCTAGGAAATAAATGTAGTCATCCCCAGAGGACTTCCTGGCATGTGAGGTGATTTTTTTTTTTTTTCTGGTTACTAGTGGCAGGCACAGAGGGTAAACAGGGTGGAAGATGCCTGCTACCATACCTGCCTCCCTCAGGAGCTATAGACCAGAGATGACACTGTAATCAGAATATGGACAGTCTAAATCAAGTCTAAAAACTCTTTGTGTAGACCTAGATCTCAGAGATTTTCCCCTATGTTTATTTTCTAAAAATTTTATAGCTTGATGTTTTATATTTATGTCTGTGATCCATTTTGAGTTAATTTTATGTAAGGTGTGAGACAAGTTGAGATTCATTTTGTTTTCTGTGGATGTCCAATTGCTTTAGCACCATTTGTTAAATTGCTTTTGCACTTTTGTCAAAAATAAGTTGGGCATATTTTTTCAGGTCTATTTCTGGTTTCTGTATGTTGTTCCATTGTTGGAGAGAAAAAATAAATTCTTTACAGATTCTCTAACTGGCCTAAGAATCACATTGACATGAGACAGATTAACAGGAGAAAATCAAAGAAAAGTTTAATAATATGGGAGAGACCCAGGAAAACTGAGTAACTCCCTGAAATGTTTGAAGCCATCATTTTAAATAACATCTTCAGCTAAAGATGAAAGATGGATAGGGCATTATGGAAGCCACTAGATAAAGTACAATAAACAAGGACAGTGTTGTTATGCAGAGTTAAGTCTTTGCCTTCTTCATTGATAACAGTTTCTAGAGATTTAGAGTCTACCCCTCTTCCTAGTAAAGCAAGGGAGATGTCCTTACAAATGGATGTTTTCCTTATTTATACATGTATATGTCTCTTACAGAAAGGGTAACTTCTTGGTTTTCAGAGCTTCTCTTGTGTCTGCAATCTCTTAAAAATAATCAGCTTAAAGTAATAGATATGCCAAAGAGACATAGGTTGGAGTGGCGAAATTTGCTCCCCTACACCCTCCACCAATACAACAGAGTATTGGTTATTGTAGACATATGGTAAGTCTTGAAATTGGGTACACTGATTATTCCGACTTTATTCTTTTTTTTTTAAAGATTTTATTTATTTATTAGACAGAGAGAGAGAGCACAAGCAGCGGGAAGGGCAGAGGGAGAGGGAGAAGCAGGCTCCCCGCTGAGCAGGGAGCCCAATGCATGGCTTAATCCCAGGACCCTGGAATCATGACCTGAGCCAAAGGCAGACACTTAACCAACTGAGCCACCCAGGCAACATTTTATTCTCCTTTTTAAAAGTTGTTTTAGCTTTTCTAGTTTTGTTGCCTTTCGATATAAATATTAGGATAATTTCGTCTACCTTTACAAAAGTGTTTGCTAGAATTTTGATAAGAATTACATAAAGCTTTATATCAATTTGGAGAGAATTGACATCTTTGCTCTGTTGAATATCCCAATTCATGAACATGATAACACTAAGTATACTGCTAACTATGGATTTTTTTGTAGATTTTTTTTATTAAGTTGAGCAAATTCTCTTCAACTAATTCTTATTTTTCTTAGAACTTTTTTCATAAATAGGTGTTGAATTCTATCAAATGATTTTTCTCCTTCAATTGATATGATCACATGATTATTTTCTTCTTTAGACTGTTACCATGGTAGGTTATATTGATTAATTTCAAATAATGAATGTGAGATGTCCTAGCCTGACAACCCCTTTAGCTACTCTGGCAGGGAAAACACATTACTTTGTTACTTTCAGGTGGGAGAAGTCTGGGTTCACCACTTGCCCTCCATTTTCAGTCTCTAGGGAGGAGCAATGTGAACTCCTTCACCTTCCAGTGTTGACACTTGCTGTCAGGGAAAGGTCCTAGGTGTATAGGACTTAAACCCCAGCCCCAGCTCCATTATGTGCAATGTGGATCCAGCCTAAGGTTTCAATCTATAAAATGGGCATAAGCATTTCCATCTCTCTTTCTCTATAGGATTCAAATCTTATGTTAGATGTAAAAATTGTGTTAGATTAGTGTTCTTCACAGTATGGTCTTTAGACCAGCCATGTTGGAATCACCATGAGTGCATATTATAAATAAAGCTCCCTGGGCCTCATCTCAGACCCAATAAAATCAGAATCTTTAGGAACAAGGCCTAAGTGTACATTCCTAAACAGGTCTACAAAATTATTTTTATGTATAATTAAATCTGAGGCCCACAAGTTTTAGATTTGCAAATATAAGGGATTACTTCTTGTGTCTTAATAGAGTGGGAACATCTGGGTGTCAGAAAGCAACAGGGATGACAGCTGAACTAATGATAACCACAGTGCTGCTATTTATGCACTACTTTCTTGATGTGATCAAGTGGTCACAAGGGAAAAAGCATCATCAATATGTGTTAGGTCCATTCATCTGTTTTCTTGCTCATTTGTTCATTCATTCATTCATTCATTCAGCCACTCATAAAAATGCAGAATACAGACTAAAAGGCACTATGTTAGGTGTTAAGGAATTGGATGGGGTCCAGGTACCAGCTAGAACTAAGATGAAAACAGCTCCTGCCCTATGGGAGTCCACACTGTAATAACACCTATAAAGTAAATGCACTGTTGTAAATTCTACCCAAAAGAGCAACATTCAGCCTAGGGAAATTCCAGTCTTTCACATAGGAGCATATGAACTTACTCCAAGGAGAGCAGGAGGTTCCCAAGTGAAAATGGAGTGAGATGGGGGTTCCAGATTCTGTGATATTGGTTAGGTCTGTGACATGAACAAGTTTGTATGTGTACAGATATGTACATGTGCTTATGCTGTCTGTATCTCTCTGTGTGTATTGCTGAGTACTAATGTACCTAGGTGTTATCTGTACATCTGTGTCTATGTTACCCCAACACATTGCCTACTGTCTCATGTGTGTCTGTGTGAATATAGCAAATACTTACTGAGCACTTACTCTGCATCAGAAATGTTCTGTTCTACATGCCATCTTATTTAATCTTCACAACAATCCTAGGTTTTATTATCATTTGAAAGATTAAGAAACTTTGACATGAAGAGTTTAAACAACTTGCTGGTGGCCACAAGCTTGCAGGTGGAGCAGCTTTTTGAACTCAGGAAGTCTGGCATCAGTGTCTACCTCCTGGTGACTATACTATGGGTCTGTGTGTGCTGTGCACACTATACATGAAGAGATAGATGTATGCCTACATTTACATTCTGACATGAAAAAGCCATTGAAAGTTAAGCAAAAAGAAAGGTCAGGAACATGGCAGGGATGTCCACTATCACCACTGCTATTCAACACAGTACTAGAAGTCCTAGCCACAGCAATCAGACAACAAAAAGAAATAAAAGGCTTCCAAATTGGCAAATAAGTCAAACTCTCATTCTTTGCAGATAATATGATTCTTTATGTGGAAAACCCAAAAGACTCCACCCCAAAACTGCTAGAACTCAAGCAGGAATTCAGTAAAATGGCAGGATATAAAATCAATGCACAGATATCAGTGGCATTTCCATACACCAACAAGACAGAAGAAAGAGAAATTAAGGAGTTTACAATTGAACCCAAAACCATAAGGTACCTAGGAATAAATCTAACCAAAGAGGCAAAGAATCTGTACTCAGAAAACTATAAAATACTCATGAAGGAAATTGAGGAAGACACAAATAAATGGAATAAATATTCAATGCTCATGGACTGGAAGAACAAATATTGTGAAGACGTCAATGCTACCTAGAGCAATCTACACATTCAATGCAATCCTTATCAAAATACCATCAACATTTTTCAAAGAAATGGAACAAATAATCCTAAAATTTGTATGGGACCAGAAAAAAACCCAAATAGCCAGAGGAAAGTGGAAAAAGAAAAGGAAAGCTGGTGGCATCACAATTCTGGACTTCAAGATCTTTTACCAAGCTGTAATCATCGGGGCACCTGGGTGGCTCAGTCGTTAAGCGTCTGCCTTCAGCTCAGGTCATGATCCCAGGGTCCTGGGATCGAGGCCCACATCCAGCTTCCTGCTTGGCGGGAGGCCTGCTTCTCCTTCTCCCACTCCCCCTGCTTGTGTTCCCTCTCTCACTGTCTCTCTCTCTCCGTCAAAATAAATAAATAAAGTATTTTAAAAAAAAAGCTGTAATCATCAAGACAGTATGGTACTGGCACAAAACAGACACATAGATCAATGGAACAGAATAGAGAGCCCAGAAATGGACCCTCAACTCTATGGTCAACTAATCTTCGACAAAGCTGGAGAAAATATCCAGTGGAAAAAAGACAGGCTCTTCAACAAATGGTGTTGGAAAAATTGGATAGCCACATACAGAATGAAACTGGACCATTCTCTTACAGTACACACAAAAATAGACTCAAAATGAATGAAAGACCTCAATATGAGACAGGAGTCCATCAAAATCCTCACAGGCAGCAACCTCTTCAACCTCAGCTGCAGCAACTTCTTCCTAGATACATCGCCAAAGGCAAGGGAAACAAAAGCAAAAATGAACTTTTGGGACTTAATCAAGATAAAAAGCTTTTGCACAGCAAAGGAAACAGTCAACAAAACCAAAAGACAACCGACAGAATGGGAGAAGATATTTGCAAATGGCATATCAGATAAAGGGCTATTATCCAAAATCTATAAAGAACTTATCAAACTCAACACCCAAAGAACAAATAATCCAATCAAGAAATGGGCAGAAGACATGAACAAACATTTCTGCAAAGAAGACATCCAAATGGCCAACAGACACATGAAAAAGTGCTCAACATCACTCGGCATCAGGGAAATCCAAATCAAAACCTCAGTGAGATACCACCTCACACCAGTCAGAATGGCTAAAATTAAGAAGTCAGGAAATGACAGATATTGGCGAGGATGTGGAGAAAGGGGAACCCTCCTACACTGTTCATGGGAGTGCAAGCTGGTGCAGCCACTCTGGAAAACAGTATGGAGGTTCCTTAAAAAGTTTAAAATAGAGCTACCCTATGACCCAACAATTGCACTACTGGGTATTTACCCCAAAATTACATATGTAGTGATCCGACCCTAAGGGAAAATCTTCTATAGTAATATAACCCCAAGCGATACATATGGCCAGACGTAATGAAGGCTATATTTCCCAGGCTCCCTTTTGGCTAAGTGTGACAATGTGACTGACCTAATTTCTGGCTAATGGATTAGAATGGAAATGATATTGAAATTCTAATCAAGCATTTAGAAGGTAGGGCTATAACTCTGGAAAATAGTATGGAGGCTCCTCAAAAAGTTGAAAATAGAGCTACCCTATGACCAGCAATTGCACTACTGGGTATTTACCCCAAAGATACAAATGCAGTGATCTGAAGGGGTACATGCACCCCGATGTTTATAGCAGCAATGTCCACAATAGCAAAACTATGGAAAGAGCCCAGATGTCCATCAACAGATGAATGGATAAAGAAGATATGGTATATATATACAATGGAATATTATGCAGCCATTAAAACATGAAATATTGCCATTTGCAACAACGTGGATGCAACTAGAGTGTATTATGCTAAGCGAAATAAGTCAATCAGAGAAAGACAAGTATCATATGATCTCAGTGATATGTGGAATTTGAGAAACAAGGCAGAGGATCATACGGGAAGAGAGGGAAAAATGAAACAAGAGGAAACCAGAGAGGGAGACAAACCATAAGAGATTCTTAATCTCAGGAAACAAACTGAGGGTGGCTTGGGTGGAGGAGGGCAAGAGGGATGGGTTAAATGAGTGAGGGACATTGGGAAGGTATGTGCTATGGTGAGCGTTGTGAATTGTGTAAGGCTAATGAGTCACAGACCTGTACCCCTGAAACAAATACATTATATGTTACTAAAAAATAAAAAAAGTAGAGTAGATCAACAAAACTAGAAGTTGGTTCTTTGAAAGAATTAATAAGATTGATAAACCTCTGGCCAGACTTATCCAAAAGAAAGACCTAAATTAATAAAATTATGAATTAAAAGGGAGAGATCACGACTAACACCAAGGAAATAGAAACAATTATTAGAAATTATTATCAGCAAATATATGCCAATAGATTAAGCCACCTGGAAGAAATGAATGCCTTCCTGGAAACTGATAAACTACCAAGACTAAGACAGGAAGAAATTGACAATCTGAATAGACCAATAATCAGTAACAAAATTGAAACAGTAATCAAAAACCTCCCAAAAAACAAGAGTCCAGGCCAGATGGCCTCCCAGTGGAATTCTACCAAACATTTAAAGGAGAAATAATTCCTATTCTTCTGAAGCTCTTTCAAAAAATAGAAACAGAAGGAAAACTTCCAAACTCGTTCTGAGGCCAGCATAACCTTGATCCCAAAACCAAAAAGGAGAATTACAGAGGAATCAGCATGGATACCAAAATTCTCACCAAAATACTAGCCAATAGGATCAAACGGTACATTAAAAGGATTATTCATCACAACCAGGTGGGATTTATTACTGGGATACAAGGGTGGTTCAACATCTGCAAATCATCACTGTGATAGAACACATTAATAAAAGACAAGAACCATATGATCCTCTCAAATGATGCAGAAAAAGCATTTGACAAATACAACATCTTTTCCTGATTAAAACTCTTTAGAGTGTATGAATAGAGGGACTATTCCTCAATTTCATAAAAACCACCTATGAAAAGCCATCAGTGAATATCATTCTCAAGGGGTCAAGCTGAGAGCTTTTCCCTTAAGATCAGGAACACAACAAGGATGCCCACTCTTGCCACTATCGGTCAACATAGTACTAGAAGTCCTAGCAACAGCAATCATACAACAAAGAAATAAAAGATATTCAAATTGGCAAAGAAGAAGTCAAACACTCTCTCTTCACAGATGACATGATACTTTATGTGGGAAAACCAAAAGACTCCACCCTTAAATTATTAGAACTCATACAGCAATTCAATAATGTGGCAGGATAAAAAATCAATGCACAGAAATCAGTTCCTGTTCTATACACTAACAATGTAACTATAGAAAAAGAAATTAGGGAATTGATTCCATTTACAATTGCACCAAAACCATAAAATACCTTGAAATAAACCTAACCAAAGAGAAATTACAGAGCACTTATGAAATAAATTGAGGAAGACAGAAAAGGAGGGAAAAATATTCCATGCTCATTGATTGGAAGAATAAACATTGTGAAAATGTCTATGCTACCCAGAGCAATCTACACTTTCAACACCATCCCAATCAAAATACCATTGGCATTTTTCAAAGAGCTATAACAAACAATCCTAACATTTGTATGGAACAAGTAAAGACTGCGAATAGCCAAGGAAATGAAAAAGAAAAACAAAATTGGGGACATCACAATGCATGACTTCAAGCTATATTACAAAGCTGGATATCAACCAGACCACTCTGTACACCCACAAAGTCAGCCTGAGATGTAAGAAGATACACCTGGATCTCTACAAACAGAATATCCCCAGCGGTTGTTTTCAAGGTATGATGCAGGGAGCGGTGCTTCTGTGGGCAGATATCAGAAGATAAGCGGAAGGGGTGGGAGCCTCCGGGATCCTGCACCACCAGTGCGTGAAAGCTTCCCTCTCTGGGGACAAGGCACAGACTCGGTCTATAGCAGCAGGGAAAGAACTTTAGGGCAGCCCCCCAGGTTGAAACCTGGAGCTGTGGGGGCACGTGTGCAAACTGGGGGTGGCTCTTAGAACACGAAGGGTAGAGACTGCCTGGACCTGGAAGAGAGGGCTGGGAGTGCTGCTGTGGGGCAGACAATCCAGGACACTGACATTTTTAGCAGCACAGACAGAAACAGAGACAGTGTGGCCTGGAGAGCTCACTGAAGAATAGACTATGATCTCTCTCTTCTGAGGCAGAGGTTTGGATATGGTCACTTCTTCTCTGACTCTCTGAAGAGAAATGGAAAGCTGCCAGAGAACAAAAGCCCCCCAAAACCGGTTTTCACTGAGCCCATCCCCTCCTACAGGGGGCAGGGGAACTCTGCCCAAACAGGGTTGCCTGGTTAACAGTGCAGCAGGCCCCTCCCCCAGAAGACAGGCTGGGAGAACAAGAAGCTGACAACCCTAAGGTCCCTATAAAACAGGTGCATCTTGTTTAGGTTGGGGTCAATAATTTGGACTCTGTACATTCTTTCAACCACCCCTCATCAAAAATGACAAAAAGGAGGAACCCCCCAAATAGGAAAGACTCAGAGACTGTGACTTCTGCCACAGATTTGCAAGTGGACATAGATAATAAGCAAGATGTCGGAAATAGACTTCAGGGTAATAGTTTTGAAGACAATAGCTAGAATGGAGAAAACGATTAAAGGCAACATAGAGTCTCTAAGGGTGGAAATGAGAGCTGATTTGGCAGAACTTAAAAATGTTATCAATGAGATCCAATCTAATCTAGAGACTCTAACAGCTAGGGTAAATGAGACAGAAGAATGAATTAGTGATCTAGATGACAAACTGATAGAAAAGAAGGAACAGGAGGAAGTCTGGAACAAACAGCTTAAAATCCATAAAAACAGAATTAGAAAAATAAGTGATGCCAAGAAATGTTCTAATGTCAGAATTATTGGGATCCCTGAGGGGATCGAGAGAGAGAGAGGACTAGAAGATATATTTGAGCAAATTGTAACTGAGAACTTCCCTAATCTGGGGAATGAAGCAAGCATTCATGTCCTAGAGGTAGAGAGGACCCCTCCCAATTTGAAGGAGAACAGATCAATGCCCTGGCATGTAATAGTAAAACTCACAAATCTTAGACCAAGGAAACCATCTTCAGGGCAGTTAGGGGAAACAGATTACTTACATACAGAGGGAGGAACATCAGAATAACATCAGACCTATCCACAGAGACCTGGCAAGCCAGAAAGGGCTGGCAAGACATATTCAGGGTACTAAATGAGAAGAACATGCAGCCAAGAATACTTTATCCAGCAAGGCTGTCATTTAAAACGGATGGAGAGATACAGAGCTTCCAGGACCAGCAGAAACTGAAAGAATATGTGACCACTAAGCTGGCCCTGCAAGAAACATTAAGGGGGATTCTATAAAAGGAGAGAGACCCCAAGAGGGATAGAGAACAGAAATTTACAGAGACAATCTATAGGAACAAGGACTTCACAGGCAACATGATGACAATAAAATCATATCTTTCAATAAACACCTCAACATGATCAGCCTAACTTCTCCATAAAACAGCACAGGGTTACAGGTTGGATAAAAAGACAGGACCCATCCATATGCTGTCTACAAGAGACTCATTTTGAACCTAAAGATACATCCAGACTGAAAGTGAAGGGATGGAGACCCATCTTTCATGCCAAAGGAACTCAGTAGAAAGCTGGGGTAGCAATTCTCATATCAGACAAATTAGATTTTAATCTAAAGACTGTAGTTAGAGACACAGAAAGATACTATATCATTTTAAAGGGTCTATCCAACAAGAAGATCTAACAATTGTAAATATCTACTCCCCCAACATGGGAGCAGCCATATACATAAGCCAACTGTTAACCAAAACAAAGAGACATATTGATAATAATTGGTTAATTGTAGGAGACCTCAACACTCCACTCTCAGCAATGGACAGATCATCTAAGCAGAAAATCAACAAAGAAACAAGAGCTTTGAATTACACTGGACCAGGCGGACCTCACAGATATATACAGAACATTCCATCCTAAAGCAACAGAATACTCATTCTTCTCAAGCACACATGGAACTTTCTCCAAAATAGACCATATACTTGGTCACAAATCAGGTCTCAACTGATAACAAAGATTGAGATTATTCCCTGCGTATTTTCAGACCATAATGCTTTAAAACTGGAACTCAGTCACAAGAAAAAATTGGAAGAAATTCAAACACTTGGAAGCTAAAGACCACTCTGCTTAAGAATGTTTGGGTCAACCAGGAAATCAAAGAAGAACTTAAACAATTCATGGAAACCAATGAGAACAAAAACACATTGGTCCAAAACCTTTGGAATACTGCAAAGGCTGCCCTAAAGGGGAAATACTTAGCCATCCAAACCTCATTCAAAAAAAATAGAAAAATCCTGAATTCACCAACTAACTTTACACCTTAAAGAACTAGAGAAAAAACAGCAAATGATGCCTAAGCCACACATTAGAAGATAAATAATTAAGATTAGAGCAGAGATCAATGGATTAGAAACCAGAAATACAGTAGAGCAGATCAACAAAACTAGAAGCTGGTTCTTTGAAAGAATTAATAAGATTGATAAACCACTGGCCAGAATTATCCAAAAGAAAAAAGAAAGGACCCAAATTAATAAAATTATGAATGAAAGGGGACAGATCATGACTAACACCAAAGAAATAGAAACAATTATTAGAAATTATTATCAACAACTATATGCCAATAAATTAAGCAACCTGGAAGAAATGGATGCCTTCCTGGAAACCTATACACTCCCAAGACTGAAACAGGAAGAAATTGACAAGCTGAATGGACAAATAACCAGTAACGACATTGAAGCACTGATCAAAAACCTCCCAAAAAACAAGAATCCAGGGCCTGGTGGATTCCCTGGGGAATTCTACCAAACATTCAAAGGAGAAATAATACCTATTCTCTTGAAGCTGTTTCAAAAAATAGAAACAGAAGGAAAGCTTCCAGACTTATTCTATGAGGCCAGCATTACCTTAATCCCCAAACCAGGCAAAGACCCCATCAAAAAGGAGAATTTCAGACCAATATCTCTGATGAATATGGATGCCAAAATTCTCAACAAAATCCTAGCTAATAGGATCCCACTATTAAAAGGATCATCCCCTACGACCAAGTGGGATTTATCCCTGAGTTGCAAGGGTGGTTCAACATCTGCAAATCCATCACTATGATAGCACACATTAATAAGAGGAGAGAGAAGAACCATATGGTCCTCTCAATTGATGCAGAAAAAGCATTTGACAAAATAGAGCATACTTTCCTGATTAAAACTCTTCAGGGTGTAGGAATAGAGGGAATATTCCTCAAGTTCATAAAATCCATCTATGAAAAACCCACAGTGAATATCATTCTCAATGGGGAAAAACTGAGAGCCTTTCCTTAAGATCAGGAACATACATGATGCAATCAGAAAACAAAAAGAAATAAAAGGTATTCAAATTGGCAAAGAAGAAGTCAAATTCTCTCTCTTCGCAGATGACATGACACTTTATGTGGAAAACCTAAAAGACTCCACCCCCAAATTACTAGAACTCATACAGCAGTTCAATAATGTGGCAAGATACAAAATAAATGCACAGAAATCAGTTGTTTTCTTATACACTAAAAATGTAACTGTAGAAAGAGAAATTAGATAATCGATTCCATTGACAATAGCACCAAACGCCATAAGATACCTTGGAATAAACCTAACCAAAGAGTCAAATGATCTATACTCTAGGAACTACAGAACACTCATGAAAGAAATTGAAGAAGACACAAAAAGAAGGAAAAACAGTCCATGCTCATGTATTGGAAGAATAAACATTGTGAAAATGTCTATGTTGCCCAGAGCAATCTACACTTTCAACGCCATCCCAATCAAAATACCAATGGCATTTTTCAAAGTGCTGGAACAAACAATCTTAAAATTTGTATGGAACCAGAAAATATCTCGAATCGCCAAGGAAATGTTGAGAAACAAAAACAAAGCTGGGGGCATCATGTTGCCTGATTTCAAGCTATATTACAAAGCTGTGATCATCAAGACAGCATAGTACTGGCACAAAAACAGACACACAAATCAATGGAACAGAATAGATAGCCCAGATATGGACCTTCAACTCTATGGTCAACTAATCTTTGACAAAGCAGGAAAGAATGTCCAATGGAATAAAGACAGTTTCTTCAACAAATGGTGTTGGGAAAATGGACAGCCACCTGAAGAAGAATGAAACTTGATCATTTTCTTACACCATACCCAAAGATAAACTCTAAATGGATGAAAGACCTCAATGTGAGATAGGAATCCATCAAAATCCTAGAGGAGAACTTCGGCCGTAATCTCTTCAACATCAGCCACAGCAACTTCTTTCAACACAGGTATCCAAAGGCAAGAGTCACAAAAGTGAAAATGAACGTTTGGGACTTCATCAAGATAAAAAGCTTCTGCACCCAAAGGAAATGGTGAACAAAATGAAGAGACAACCCAGGGAATAGAATAAAATATTTGCAAATGACACTACAGATAAAGGGCTGCTATCCAGGATCTAAAAGGACTTCTCAAACTCAACACCCAAAAAACAAATAATCAAGTCAAAAAAATGGGCAGAAAACATGAACAGACACTTCTCCAAAGAAGACATACAAATGGCTAATAGACAAATGAAAAAAATGTTCATCATCATTAGCCACCAGGGAAATTCAAATCAAAACCACGTTGAGATACCACCTTACACCAGTTAGAATGGCAAAAATTGACCAGGCTATAAACAACAAATTTTGGCAAGGTTGTGAAGAAAGAGGAACCCTCTTACACTGTTGGTGGGAATGCAAGTTGATACAGTCACTCTGGAAACCAGTGTGGAGGTTCCTCAAAAAGTTAAAAATAGAGCTATCCTATTACCTAGTGATTACGGTACTGGGCATTTACCCCAAAGATACAGATGTAGTGAAAAGGAGGGCCAGATGCACCCCAATGTTCTAGCAGCAATGTCCACAATAGCCTAACTGGAAAGAGCCAAGAAGCCCTTCAACAGACAAATGGATAAAGAAGATGTGGTCCATATATACGATGGAATATTACTCAGCCATCAGAAAGGATGAACACCCAAATTTTGCATCAACATGGGTGGAACTGGTGGTGATTATGCTAAGTGAAATAAGCCAAGTAGAGAATGTCAATTATCATATTTCACTTATTTGTGGAACATAAGGAATAGCATGGAGGCCATTAGGAGGAGGGGAAAAATGAAGTGGGGGAGTCAGAGGGGGAGATAACCATGAGAGACTATGGACTCTGGGAAACAAACTGAGGGTTTCAGAGGGGAGGGGGGTGGGGAGATGGGTTAGTCCAGTGATGGGTATTAAGTATGGTACGTATTGCATGCAGCACTGGGTGTTATACACAAACAATGAATCATGGAACTCTACATCAAAAACTAATGATGTACTGTATGGTGAGTAATATAAATAAATTAGATAGGTTAGATAGATAGATAGATGATAGATGATAGATAGATAGATAGATAATGATAGATGATAGAAAGAAGGTTTTTATAATAAGTTACCCATATCTTAGTATTATTATTATCCCACTTCCTAAAAATTTTAACGCTAGGAAATGATTATAGAATGCCAATTCATCACAATTTTGTTGTTTTCTCCACCTTCCTTTTCAGGATTACCAGACACCACTATTCTTTGGACATTGGGCTAAATCTAGGATCAGATTCTGCAATGTGGAACTGGATCACATCATGCCCCAGAGATTCTGTCTGTAGTCCAGGCCAAACTGACTCCTGGCATTGAACATTCAGAGACACTGAATCAGAAGCTCCCTGGGGTATCATATGAATCCACCCCATAATTGGATTTCACTCCTGCAGGGCATATTACCAGTTTCCCTGAAGGACTGGAGCAGAAGGAGAAACAAATGAGGCCCCTCAGAGAGTATACCCAGATGTGAGAGTGCCTGCCAGTGCAGGCCATGGTAAGGAGCAGCAAGAGGTTCTGGGGGGAGAAAGGAGACTGTACCTGACCATTTGAAAGACATACCACCACTACCACCCAAACAGTGTCCTGGGAGATAATAGTTTATAAACATCTGATTCCTGACATGCTGCTTCAGCTTTCATCCTGACCTTCCCCCTTTGCTCCTGAAATCACTCTGAGTGTCTAGAAAAGACCTGGCAGGAGGGCAAATATTATTATGTTAATGATTGCTTTGAAGAGTAACTGAGAGTAATTAGTCTTTCTGAATGCACAAAATCATCAGAAAAGGCAATGGGGCATAGGCTTAAGGGAATAGGATTTCAAATCTGACTAGAAAAGATGATTTACTAGTTTTATGACTTTTCTTCTTCATTTTTTCATATACAAAATGGGGAACTTAATAATACCATGTTTTATAACAGTTGTAATGATCAAATGGAATATCTATAAAAGGATGTTTAACAAGTAGCAAATTGTGACCGGGTTAATAAATATTATTCCACTATGATAGTGAGTAAGATTATGTAAAGATCATAACAAAAATATGAAATTTGATGCACTTATCTCTTGTGGTTGCTGTTCTGTAGTTATTACTGGTAAAAAATAAACTATGAGTGAGTTCCAATGATAAAATATTAACTGGAAAAAACAAAATTTAAAAATAGAATATATCAACAATCTTAACATATAAAAATACATAAGTTTAAAGAGAAAACCAGGAAAAATATATCTCTGGGGGGATTAATTACAAGCTTAAAAGGGAGATTTATTGGAATGTTTGCTCAGTACCCTTTTTTGTTTGTTTGTTTTAATTTTTTATTTAAATTCAATTTAGATTGCTCAGTACCTTTTTTTTTTTTTTTTTTAGGAAGTCTGCTCTCATCCCCTAATCCAATTAGGTGCAGTGGAAGTGACTATGTTCTGTCATCATACTTCTCTAATCCAGGTTGTGCTATATATTATTGGGTCAGAGATGAGCCATATAAGTTGGGCCCAGGCCTCTTTCTAAAGGGTCCAAGTAGAGAGAGGGAGTATGATAATTAAGTTTCTCTCTGCATAGCTGAGCCATAAATTCTAAAACTTGGGAACTTGGTAGTTATGTTTTCTGTCACATGAAAAAATATAACAAAAATAGACACTCCTAGATTTTTTTTTTAATTTTTTAAAGATTTTATTTTATTTGACAGAGAAAGATAATGAGAGCAGGAACACAAGCAGGGGGAGTGGGAGAGGGAGATCATGACCTGAGCCGAAGGCAGACGCTTAACAACTGAGCCACCCAGGCGCCTTGACACTCCTAGATTTTAAAAACACTAAAAGAATTGTTAGGAGATCCCTGTACAAGAAATATTAGAAAAAGTTCTTCAGATTTCTATTGCCATTGGCCACAGACAGTAATTCAAATCTACACAAAAATCAAAGTGCAACAGTAAAGGTAATTACATAATTACAAAAGAGTATATATGCATATCTCTTCTTTGTCTCTTAACTGATTTAAAAGGCAATAGTATAAAACAAAATGTATATAATTGTATTCTTGGGCCTATAACATATGGAAATATATTTAGCAATAACAGCACAAAGGAGGCAAGTGGGAGCAAAGCTGTACAGGGCACAGATGATAACTTGAATCCAGTGAAAGTAATAAAAAGAAACAGAATGATTAATGTAACAAATTCTATATATGTGTGTGTATATATGTGTGTGTGTATATATATACACACACACACACATAATCCTACTGCCTTCTAACCTCCTTTATTTCTGATGAATCAGTTCTTAAATTTGTTGGGGTTTTTAAAAATACATAATCATATACATTATATACTAATATACATAATTGCTCTTTACTTATCTCAATATGTTTAAAAGCATAAGATTATACAATCATTTTAAAAATAAATTTTTGGGCTTGTAACATATATAGATTTAATATGTCTAAAAAAATTCCATAAGCTATGTGGGGTAAAAATAGATCTATTTAGGGGTAAAGTTTTATATTTCACTGGAACTAAGTCAGAACAATATGAAGTAGATTCTGATAAGTTAAGATGTATATTTTAAGTTTTAGAGCAACCACTAAGAAAATAACTCAAAAAATATACTTTCAAACTCCTTCAAAGAAATTTAAATGTTACACTAGATAATAACCACTTAATGTAATAGAAGGCTATAAATGAGGAATAGAAGAACAAAAGTGACATAAGACTAATAGGAAACAAAAAATAAAATGGCACATGATAGAGCACCTCGGTGGCTCAGTCGGTTAAGCGGCTGCCTTCAGCTCAGGTCGTGATCCCAGCCTCTTGGGATCAAGTCCCATATCAGGCTCCCTGTTCAGTGAGGAGTCTGCTTCTCCCTCCTCTGCTCTTGTGCTCTTGCTTGCTCTCTCTCTCTCTCTTTCTCTCTCAAATAAATAAAAATAAATAAAATGGCACATAAAAAGTTAGCTATGTTAATGATAACATTAAGAGTGAATGAATTGGATAATTCAATGAAAAGGCAGACATTGTCACATTAGTTTTCCTTTTTTTTTTTTTTTAAGATTCAACTATATGCTATCTACAGGAGAAATAACTTAGGTTTAAAGATATGTGCACTCCCCAAAGTCCTTCTCCCCAAAGGAACCCATCCCAGTGTATTTGATATATGACCTTAGAGATAACAAATTTTGGAGATAGATAGATCATAGATAGATAAATGATAGATAGATGATAGATAGATGATAGATAGATAGATAGATAGATAGATAGATAGATAGATAGATAGATAAATAGATAGATGATAGAATCTTTAAAATGCATAGTTTTTAATGTTTTTTTCATGTTTTTAGATGGTATTATACTATGAATTATGCTTTTTCTTTTACTTTTTCTTTTACGCTTTTTTCATGTTGCTAGCCACTAGTACCCCATATTCCTCCAGGAGTGTCCTTTCTCCTTTTCCTTATGCTCAGCCATTTTTCCTTCCCACATGATAATGATCCCCCAGGATTTGGAATACCAAAACCTCCAAAACCCAAACCTAAGAGTTGATACTGCCAAAGACATAGAGATCCCATGATTGCCATAGCTGGACTAGCCGGCATCACCATGAGATGCCAACACCCCAGAAGCAAGACAGATGGAGATGGGCTGAGTGTCTGTAGAAGATAAAAGTAAGGAAGGAACTAGATTCAGCCATGCAGGGAGTATTTGCTGGATATCACTGGATCCTGTATATGCTAGGTGCTACCCTAAGTATGGAATGAGGTATTGAAAAGGAGATGAAGTCATTCCAGTTCAAGATAATGATGACAGAAGACCCTGAATTCACCATCTCCCATGAACACACCAAATCTGCAGCTATATATGAACAATTCCCTCTGGAAAAAAACTAAAAACTACCTGAGTGGATCCTATACATTGGGCAAAAGAGAAAAACACACACACACTCACATACATTGAAGTGGATAACAGAGGCTGAGACACAAACAAACCCCATTCTCAGCACAGTGACCCACAATTGGGAGGGAACTAAAAACCTGGAGTTTCTCCCTGTGGAGTGAAAGGTTTGAATATCAAATTGGACATCCCAGCTTTAAGGCCTGCACCTGAGAGACAAACCCCCAAAATATCTAGTTTGAAAAACAATGTTCACATCCACAAAACCTACAAGGATATAGTGAACTGAGTAAAGGCTCTAAAAGGTCTCACATGCTTGGACACACTCACCCCAATGCCTAGCACAGAAACAGCTGATCATGGCCACGAGTTATGTGAGAAAGGCTCATTTGATGATATTAAAGCATAGGCCTCAGGAGCAGGCACCTCTCTAACACACAAATAGAGGCTGGCTAGGATACACTCCAGGGACAGAGGCTAGGGAGTACCACCTTTATGCTCCCCCCAGCCTCACTCTAGCAGGTATTCACTCTTCTTTGCTGTGCTTCAGAACATCATATCTCCCAGAGGTGAGCTTTTACACATTTCTGGTGCCCTGGGTTTTATAGCTGCTGCCTAGGTAACAGTCTTTGATTTCCTGGCTCTGGAAGCCAGAGAGGTTTATTTTCTTGGTACCTTCGGACTGTAAAATTTGGAGAAAGTGACATTTCTTGGCAGAATATCACCCCTCCCCATGGTGCTGCATAGACAGCAGATTAAGATACACCTCTCCTCCACCCTACCCTCATCCTTCTGATAAAGAAGCTTATTTGCTTGTCTAGGAGCTTTGTCCTGAGAAGCAGACTTCTGATTTGGTACTCATTTAAAGGTTCTACAGAGGACTCTCAGGGAACTTTGACCAGGAGAAGCTATATTTGTGCCCTTCCTCTGTCTCACTATAGCTCTCTGGTATCTCCCAGGAGAAAAAAAAAATACACTCCTCTGGGCCCCAATTTTTGTTGGCAAAGGGAAACCTCCAGATTTCCTGGCTCTGGAGACCAGCAGGGCTTATGTTTTGGTCCTAAAAAAACTATATATTTGCATACTTTAAGAGCTATTCCCTGAGGGTCTGGCTTTTAATCAATCTGAATCTAACTGCTGACTAAGATCCTTCCTTTTGGGGAACTGACATGTCTGGGAATACTCTCAACTACTGGGAGCTATTAAAATAAAATAATCTGCTTGGATGAACTCAAAATTTAAAAGACAAACTATACATAAAGTATGCTTGAATGATAAGATTCATCTATTCGAGGCCACTCCTTCAAGACTGGTAGAGGTGGCTGTTTCATCTGATGCATAGAAACCAATGCAGAGTAAAGCAAAATGAAGAAACAGCAGAATATATTCCATGTGAAAGAACAAAACCTCAGGAAAAAAATTAATGAAATGGATATAAGTAATTTATCTAATAAAGAGTTCAAAGTAATAGACATAAAGATGTTCACTGAAGTCAGGAGAAAAATGGATGAACATTATGAGAGTTTTGACAAAGATAGAAAATACAAGAAATACCAAATGAAAGTCACATAGCTGAAGAATAAAATTAGTGAAATGAAAGATACACTAGAGGGTTTCAACAGCAGACTAGATGAAGCAGAAGAAAGGATGAGTAACCTTAAAGACAGGGCAGTGAAACCCCATCAAAGCAGCAAAAAGAGAAAGGAATTTTAAAAAGTGAAGATAGCTTAAGGAACTTACGGAATAACATCAAGCATACTGACTTTCACATAAAATGGGTCCCAGAAAGAGAAGAGAGAAAGGGAAGAAAACTTATTTAAAGAAATAATATCTGGAAATTTCCCTAACCTGAAGATGTAAACAGATGTCCATATCCAGGAAGCCCAAAGATTTCCAATTTAGGTGAATCAGAGACACATACCAAGACACATAATGATTAAAATAACAAAAGTTAAAGAGGTAAGGAAAATCTTAAAAGCAGCCATAGAAAAACAACTTGTTACATACAAGAGGACCCCCCCCCCCCAAGACTATCAGCATATTTTTCAGCAGAAACTGTAAGGAGTAGCATAATATGTTCAGAGTGCAGATAGAGCAACAACAAAAAAAAACAGCCAATAATATGCTATATGGCAAAGTTATCATTCAGAATTGAAAAAGAAATAGAGAGTTTTCCAGACAAGAAAAACCTAAAGAAATTAATCACCAATAATTCAGCCTTATAAGAAATTTTAAAAGGACTCCTTTAAGTTAAAAAGAAAGGGCACTAATTAGCAATAAGACAGAATATGAAAGTATAAACATCACTGATAAATGTAAATATAAGGTAAAGGTAGTGAGTTAATTGTTTATAAAACTAGCTATGCAGGTTAAAAATAAAGTAGTAAAATTGACTAAAATTACAATAATTAAGAGAAAAACAAGATTAAAAGATGTAAAATATGGCATCGAAAACATAAAATGTGGGGTGGGAAGAATAAACATGTAGAAATTTAGAATGTGTTCAAATTTATTATCAACTTAAAATAGACCATTATTAATATAAGTTGCTTTATGTAAGCCTCTTGGTAACCACAAAATAAAACCTGTAGTAGATACATGAAAGATAAAAAGAAAGAAATCTAAGCAAACCACTAAGAAAGTCATCAAACCACAAAGGAAGGAACCAAGAGAAGAAAGGAACAGAGAGGAACTACAAAAAAAAACAGAAAACAATAAATGTATGACAATAAGTTTACAGCTATCCATAATTACTTTAAATGTAAATGGACTAATTACTCCAATCAAAAGAAATAGAGTGGCTAAAAAGATTAATTTTTTTAAAGCCCCATTTACATGCTGCCTATAATAGAATCACTTCAGATTTAAGGATACACACAGACTAAAAGTGAAGGGATAGAAAAAAAAAGATATTCCATCCAAATGAAAACTAAAAGAAAGCTGGGTTAACTATACTTATATCAGACAAAATTGATTTTAAAACAAAGCTGTAATGAGAGACAAAGAAGAGCATTACATAATGACAATGGGTTCAATCCAACA